>NC_139222.1:96351740-96581740 GCF_055691185.1 Crinia signifera | reverse complement strand
CCAATGTTCTTTACGGTTCACAAGATCTACAAGTCCCTAGACAAACCACCTGGACGTCCCATTATAAGTGCCCACAACTCGATCTACCAACCAGTCTCCCAATTTTTGGACAGCCTAATACAACCTCTTGTCACAAGGCAACCGCCTATATCAAGGACACAACCGCCTTTCTGAATGCCTTAGCAATGATACCATCTATACCAGAAGAGGCCTTACTAGTCATGATGGATGTAACTAGTCTTTACACCAACATCCCACAGGACGAGGGACTGGATGTAATGAGAGAGTTTCTACTGTGTAACAAAATGGACACCCTTGACCTAGACCTTTTCATGCTTCTGCTGAAGCTGACTCTGAAGAACAACTACTTCCTGTTCAACGGACGGTTCTTTCTTCAAAAGAATGGGTGTGCAATGGGCAGTGCCATCTCACCGTCGTTCGCGAACAGGAAATGTTCTTTAAACACCAGGACACCTATGAACACATCTTAGTGTATACGAGATACATAGATGACCTGTTCATGGTTTGGTCTGGGGGAGAGGAAAAACTGGTCGTGCTCATTTCTTCCATTAATCAACAATCTTCACCGATCAAATTGACCTACCAGTTCAGTTCAAGACCGATGTTAACTATCTGGATATCAAAGTCAGTATAAGAGAAGGACAGTTCATCACTCACTAAACCAACTGACCGAAACACCCTACTGAACTAAAGGAGTTTCCACCCTCGACCACTGAAGGTCGCTTTACGCAATTCCCAAATGATGAGGGCGGCCAGGATAACAAGTGACGGCTCTGCATTACCAAAAGTACTGGACGAATTTGTGTCCAAGTTTACAGAGAGGGGATATTCTTTGGAGCCACTGCTACAACAAAGGAATGAGGTCCTAGCCATGGACAGGAATACCCTTTTGCAGCCCAAGATGGCCGAGGACCCCTCCTCCAGTCATAAACAAGACGTCTTGCCATTTGTCATTAAATTCAACACAACTAGTGCCGTCCTCCCTAGAGCCACCAGGGCCTTATAGCCCATTGTCAATACTGACAAAAGCCTTCCGAGTCTAAACAACAGAAGACCCATGATCTGTCACACTAGGGGCAAACACATCAAAGACACGATAGTGCATAATGATGTTACAGGCTTTTCAAACTCCGTGACGGCCAGAGCCAACTTCATGTCCAAGGCACCAGGCTGCTACAAGTGCCTGGGTTGCACTACCTGCCAACACATGCTTACTGGCAGTAAGTTTATCCATCCATCAACAAAGTGCACCTACCCCATCAAACATGTACTGTCTTGCCAAACGACCCACGTGATATACATCATTCAATGTCCATGTAAGTTACTTTACGTGGGCAAAACGGTGAGGCCGGTACGAGACAGGTTTTGAGCGGGTCACTCTTTGTCAAGGAGTGACCCGCTCGAAACGCGTTGGTTGCCGGGAGCGTGAGCCGGAAACACGCTACCCTGAACTTCCGGTACTACGAGCTGGATGGAGGACCGGGAGACAGATACGCCACATACCATCTGGACAAGCGCCACACTGAACCTGCTGGAGGAGAGGTATTTGTAGGGACAGTGTAGGTGCGTAGTCTTATGCGTGATCCCCGGAAAACACAGCAAACTTCAAAACAAAACTCACTCCTTAAAGGAGCTGTAAACATTTTATCACTAATCCCCTTTTTTCTTACAGGCAAGCACAGTGTTTCTCTTTACGTATTTTATGTTTTTAACACCAACTCCTTTTATCTATACAAGCGCCTTAAATACCTAAAGTAACTATCCACATCTCATTAAGGCTGCTGAAAAAACGCAAGCGCAGTTACTGTACCTATCCCTATTTCAATAAGTTTTTGGTTGGAATTGGTAAACTGAGGAATTCCAACATGTTACAGTTCCCTGATCAACTGATCCAGCCATCAAGAGAATTTGGAACTGCAGGGAAGATTCTTTAAAGGCCCATACACACTAGATGACATTGATCACAATATCATTTAGAAAGGGCTTTCTGAATGATATTAGGAACAGTATCGTCCATGCTGTATGCTGTGTATCGTTGAGGATGCGTTGTTAACTCCCCGTCCCTCATCCAAGCATATTTGGATGAGGGAGGACATCGTCAATGATGGTAATGCTGCAGCTGAAGCATGACCGTCACCCCCCCATCCCCATCGCCCACAGTCGGCCGCCCCATTTTGCATACACACTTGCTGAGGCCCCCGCCGTGCTAGTGTGTACGGCCTTTAACCCGAATGAGAGATAAACCCAGTGGCGGCTCCTACCTTTTTGGGGGAGGGGGGCTGCCTCTGGCCGCAGGCACCCCTCTCCCCTTGTCGCCGCCGCTACTGCCGCTCTCCTTCCATCCCAAATATATGTACTGCGCATGCAGCCAGCTTCTATGGGCTGCTTCAGCAACAGCCCATAGAAGGAATCTTGGTCCCGGCGCCTGTACAATATAAATGACAGGCACCGGGACCAGCGCGTGCGCAGTACCGATATAGGTACTGCACATGCGTTATTTCCAATTGCATCCCAAAGGCATCCCGGAGGGAGGGAACACTTCCCAATGGGACTGCCTTGGTGACTGGCAGGTCGGACTTCCTTTAGTCACAGTGAAGCCAGTGCCACTGCCAGTCACAGACTGCATCTGGCTTCACTACAGTGGTGGATTTTACCTGGGGGGCTGCAGCCCTGCAGCCTATAGGTAAAAACCGCCACTGGATAAACGCAAAGGTGATAAAGAGTAATAATCATGTTTATCTCTTTTTAAGGCTTAATACATATGTCACTGTATTAGCCCCATAATATAACTACTTCTGATTTAGCAACTTCAGCTTTAAAAGAACGTTCATTTATTTTATCTTTACAAAGTTCCTGACTACGCCATGGGTAGGCAACCTATGGAACTCCAGCTCCTATGGTAATATGCATCCCAGCATACCCTGCCACAGTTGTAGCAAAATTGTGGCAGTGCATACTGGGATGTTTAGGTCCACAGCAGCTGGCATGGCACAGGTGGTATACCCCTGCTCTACGCTATCAGAATTGGGAAGACACGCAAGATTTCTGTTGGATTTTCTGTTTTTAGTAACCATATTGTAACTTTGTAGCATAGCGGTAATCTTTCAGAAAGTGTATGTATTTTTTTGTTTAGCACACAGCATCATAAAAAAATGCAAACTCTTTTCTTAGCATTTGCAGATTATACAGTAAATAGTACGTCACTTTTGCATGATGGTCCGACAAAGATCCCAAAATGTTGACAGACAGCTCTCAATGGTGAATAAAAAGTGAAATAATTCCTAGTGAATTCCCTTGAAGTGAGCGGACACCTCACTGTGTATATACATATACAGTAACTACAAAAAAGGCACTCACTGGACTTGGCATCAAAGTATCAATAAATAACACATAGCCTCCATAATTGGCTTTATAGTCCATCATCATGCATCATACATAGAATATATGAGCATATAACAAAATACCTCAAAATACAGTCAGAGATGCCAGCCTGCCATGGTTTTTATCGCCATTGTATCGAACACTTCCAGATCTGCGTACAGTCCCATCTACTCATGACACTCTGCACTGGTACCCACGGCAACCTATAAACGTTAATTAATAAAACACCACTATCATAGATTAAATAGAACACAACAGTAAACACAAAGTGGTAACAATGTACAAGAATAAATATCAGCAATTTGATATTTGTCTAAAATAATATATAACCATGACCTATATCTTAAAGTACCATTGAAAGTGCGGTATCCTAATTTAATATTAAATAACCTAAACAATGTATTTACCATCATCTAAAACACTACCTAATTATCACCAAGTAACTATATCACAACAAAGGTTAATCTTAGGAACACTTAAATGTAATTGTTCATACAAGCACCCAGTTTTGACATCGTCCAATAGGTGTATCTATTTAGAATCTAGCCATTAAAAACTCTTATGTCTATTACCCCTTCTGCTGTCTTCTGAAACATGGTCAATGCTTATAGTTGGACAGTTTGTAACATGACGTCATTTCCATGTTCCTAAGTTTCATGTTTCAAATCAGGCCATAGGTTTTTGGAAATTTGATTATTATCGCTTTGAGCTGACCAACAAATACTCCTGTGGAGGTACAGTGTGGCGGGTGGAGGTTGGTTTATGGGGGTTTGCCGGGTCTCTGCAGATTCAATGCCTCCCAAAAATGTCCACTGTCTTCTAGGAGACAGGTGCTAGATGTAGAACTGTAGCGTCTGTCAGGGGAAGTCAACTCGCCCAGAGCTACCAGGAAACATTAGATAGATAGAATTCCTTTATTCGTCTCACAATGGAGAAATTTACAATTTCTCAGAGCACTGGTGTGCTCTGAGCAGTAACCTCCTGGCAATGAGCATGTAACCCACAAGAAATGAGCATGCAACCGCCCTGGCAATGACCAAGAAACCCTCTGATGAGTGAAAAAACCCTCTGGCAATGAGCAAGAAACCCCCTCTCAATGAGCATGTGTAACCCCAGGCAACAAGCAAGTAACCACTGGCAAAAAGCACATACAGTAACCCCTGTACATAATTTAAATTAATTAATGTATGGGGGCACGGCCATTTCTGTATTAACCTAGGGCGGCTGGAACCCGTAATCAAGTCCTGGCTGTAATATGCTTTTGTAAAATTATACAGAGAAGCTGATTGGTTGCCATGGGCCACTTCTCCTCTGGCTCATTTGTCCTCCCTTATCACTGCTTCATAAATCTACCCCTCAGTTCTAAATCCCCCTCCTTACTTGTAATGCTTTTAACCCTTAAACATTAGAAGTAAAGTTTTTCCTCTCGTCACCACTAAAGGATGGTGGTTTTCAGCCCTTAGTAGCATATTCCTGTCCATTGATTTTTGGGTAAAATTTAGGAAAAATCTTATGATCCTTAGTCATAATTTCTGCATCCAAAAAATTAATAGACTCCAAATTCAGATGTGAAGTCAATTTGGTGGGATAAACACGTAAATTGATAGATTTCATAAAGGTATTAAATTGATCATAATTACCAATAAGTACCATTTATAAAAATGGAAATAAATAAAAGGTACTTGTTTCCTAGCACGGCGCCCCCGATTTCCATCGCAGTGCGTCGCATCGCATGCAATATAGCGGCATGCGATGTGATGCGATTTTTAATTGTACAAGCACCCTGATGGGTGCTTACAATGTTAAATGCACCCCCATTGTCAACGCCACCCCCACTATCAACGCCAACCCAAAGCGTGGCAAGCACAGCGAGTGAGGATACCCCAGGATGAAGAGGCTGATCGGCGGTCCTATTAGCGTGCAGCTGTGGACTCCATTCCTTAGTTCCGGACTGGTATATGGACCCTGCGACTGTTTGTGCCTGATCCATCTGACTGTTAGCAGCTTTGCCTTGTGGGGATGTTATCTCATGCTGTCGTTAAAGTCTACTCTTTGTAATTGCGGACTTGTATTAAATTCTCTTTTTAACAAAGGATAATTTGCACTACTGTATATTGTTCCTTCATTCCACCTACTCACATGAATTGTGAGATTCGGTGGTTATCATTTCAGGTCACCAAAGCCTTCTTATTGAATTCTTCAATTAAGAAACCAGTTGGAAACAAATGGTGATATCTGTTTAAATTTATTCCACTGCTTTATGAGGTTATACACTGAGCGCTGTGTGTGAAACACTTTTTTTTGTATCCAGCTGTTACGTGGACAAGTGTCATTGTCGACAGTTTTTTTTTTTAATTCAATGATTTTTATTGAGTTTTGTGTGATTATAATAAACAAAACTCCCGATAAAAACATGGAGTGTAAGAGGCACGAACACCAGATTCATCACATATACTAAGACAACAGTTGTAGGATAATTATACAGTAAAAAATAATCAGAATATTATTGACAGTAAAATATTATACGCATAAAAGAAAATATATTAAGTGTGAACATTTCAGGCAAACGTGTTTCATTACAGGATATTTACTCCTTCCGGACACAAAGGCGCCATTTGGGCCATATAGAAGAGCGGATATATAATGCACATATATTCAAGTTAGTGTGTCAAGTTAGTGTGTCGCATTAAAATACGACAAGGCTGCAGCATGTATTTTATATCCACTAAAAACAGAAAATGAAAAAGTGAAACATTATGCTGGCGAGAAAAGATCGTTACACATACAGGTGTCCGGCCAAGGAGGAAATCAAAGACATAAAACTGAGTCCCCCCCAAAAAGCCCAACACAAACCACCTCTATAACCCCCCACCCTATACAACCCACCCCCAACTAAGGTGTACTTGGATACCAAACCACAGCCCCTCTAACCTAACTTCTACTAATCTAGTCAACTCCCCCCCCCCCCCTCTAGTTACTGATTATTATAAGCAGAATATGACAGAGGGTAGTGGACTTGGACCGTATATGTATATGGACCAAAGCGCAAAACTCCTCCATCATCATATTCAACAGTAATGCATTCGCCTTACAGAATGCATGATATAAAATCACAGAATATGCATTGAAGATACCTCTGACTGGAGCAAAAACAGGATGTATGTATATGTAAAAAACAGTGTAACTAAAGAAAGGTAATATTATTACTAAAGATAAATAGGTAGGAACAGTGGAAGAGATATATCAGGAGACAATATAGGTTTAGATCGTCAGTCCGGCCAGTCTTCAAGACCGTGTGTTATAGGAGAAATGACAATAGGAAGTTTAGCCCCAGGTCCTCGTGAATAATCCAGGCAGTATATCTGAAATCCCATCACAGCCATTAATAGCAGAAAAGGAGATTGAGAAGAAGTAAAGACACAATCAATGCTTGCGGGTGTTTTGCAACCAATATTCTTAATTTGGGAAAAATGTCAGCAAGGGCATATCCATCATATCGCCAGGCACAGATGTATCTCCCTCAACAACTGCATCACATTATTCAGGGTTGCTGGAAGAGGATAGGGTACCCACTCGAATATCATCCAAATGTAGAAGCAGTCTGGTAGAAGAAGCGTATATCGCATGCAGAATAAGATGTACCTGAGATTCCATTATCATAAATGGGAGAATAGGTGAAACAGTATTATCAGTATAGTTGGCACGTAGTAGGTTGGTGGTGGCTAGCACACCACCATCAGCTTAAGGAGCAGCAGATGGTTGGTGTGGAATCTGGAATGCCAGTATAGGGCAGAAACTAGTAGTTACAGCAAGTCCCAGCTGTGTAGCAACAGTTGAATATGAGTGCCCCAGTCCAGGGCGCATGCATGCAAGATGGTGACAGCACCCTCTGCGCGGAACACGGCAGTACGTCCCAAAAGACACCGCTTCCCGTTCTCACCGCTCAGAGAGCCACCGTCACTAATCACCCCAACACACGAGGCTCCCAGCAAAGAGGCACCAGAGCAGGATTCTAGCCGTTCAGCAGGGGAACACCGATACTCGGGCTCCAGCACTCACCAGGGGTTTCCGGACATCAACTGTGTGAGGCTGCAGGAGTTCTCATTCCAGGAGTGGCAGAGGATCGAGAATAGCGCCCAGGATGTAGTCAGCCACCCAATAGAGCCCAGTATGTGGATTCGCTTTCCTCCTTAGTGTTCACCAGCCACAATAAAGAGCTTCAAACAGGTAGGTTTGCTTGTCCCAGCAGCCCGCACAGTAGACACCGCTGCCGCTTCACCCGCCGGACAGCGCCTCAGCGTAGAAGCGGAGAGGAGAAAGGAATCAAGATGGCGCCCGGGAGCTCAGAGTGCGGCAGGCCCAGCGTGGAAGATCAGCGCATGGATGATTCTCAGAAGACCAGCGGGCAGCACAGGAGATACATAAGGGGCTCCGGAGGGTAAGTAGACTGGAGGTAGAGATCTACAGTCCCTGGGGCAGGATCAGTTGGCAGGATATCTACAGAGCAGTCCCCAGGCACGTTCTCTCACCTATCCGTCCAAGCCACGCCCCCCATTGTCGACAGGTTTAATAGTGTTTTGCACGCTGCACACCTATGTACCCCTATACTCAACTAACTTTAGACGCTAGAGCGGCTAAATTTAGATGCACCCTTGTTAGCGGTTTGCAGAGCGTCAAAATTTAGACGCTAGAGCGTCTAAATTTAGATGAACCCAGGGGCGTAACTAGAACTTTGTGGGCCCCATAGCAACATTTTTGAATGGGCCCCACTACCCCCACCATTGTCACAAGAGAGAGAGGGTGTCTGGAAGAGATGGAATGAGAGAGAGAGAGTGATAGGGAGTGAGAGGGTGTCATGCAGAGAAAGGGGGAGAGATGGGACCAAATGTAATAGCCTCAGAGTTCAGTGGCCGGGTGGAATGCCGGATGAACTCATTTTTTTAAAGGGTCAATCACTAACAAGGCAAAACCGTCCCTAGTGACACTTGAAGAAAACATCTGAGTTTGACCCGCATCCCACACAGCTGCTTAACCCGGAAAGCTATTACATTGGACCAGGGGTGAAAAAAGGAGAGAGAAAAGGGGATGGGGAAAGAGCAAAAACAGGAAAGAGACGTAGGTAGAAAAAGGGAGAGAGGTGAGTGAGTTATGAAGGAGGAACGCGAGGTAGGGGGTTAAGGGGAAGGCAGAGAGGATGGACAGTGGGGGCTTTAAAGGGTTTTGACAGGGATATTATTTCCTCCCTATCATCCGCTATCCACTTCTCTAGAATATCGCTAGCCCCTGCTCTCCCATGCACGAGTCCATTGCAGCTGTCACTCTCCTGTGCGCAGGGGCAGATCTACTATTTAATCTTGACCTTCCAGTCCTGACTCCTCCCCTTCCCAGTAGTATCCATGTACATAACCTAGGGGGAAAGACTGCTCATTCATACAGTGACAGCCCCATGTGGACAGCAAGAGACGGTCTATGTGACATCCCCCCACACACCTTACAGAGGCAGCCACTCGTAGCCTTGCAACTCTAGTAGTGTCATGAAGTGGGCGTAAGAGTGAGTGTGCGCTCCAAAGACCCCGATATAACCCCACCCCCTGTCCTGTGATCCATGTACCAAAACAAACCGCCTTTCCTATTTATTGCGGCCAGACAATGAGAGCTCCCAGACGGAGACACAGCGGATTCAGTCCCCGGATATGATGGCGGTGCCGGCACAGTGCCAGACAAAGGAACCAGCATAGACAGCATGCAACACCAGACATGCAGCAGGGACAAGGCGCAGCCCCCCAGGACCACTCAGCTCCTGTGATCCGCAGCCCCAGGGAGCCCCATACATTCCATGCAGATGCTCTGCAGTGCTGTGCTGCTCCTAAGCCCGGTCAGGTGCGTGGCAGTGGGCTGGACAGGAGGTGTAGCCCTACAACAATCTCAGCCTGCTTTTCTGCAAGCAGTTCAGCCCCAATGCGCTGAGAAAACCCTGGGGAGCCAGCGGGAAGTACGAGTGGGAAATCACCCACCCGTATCCATCCCTGCCTGTGCGCCGAGGCTCCTGCAAGCAGCTCAGGCAGCTGCTGCTCCCCAACGCTGCGTCTCCTGTCCACCAGCAGCTCAAACAGCCCCTGCTTTCCTGGCTGTGCACCAGGTCTTCTGTGTGCAGGGTCTGCTGCAATCGGCTCTGTCACCCGCTGCTCCCCTGCACTGGGCTTCCACTCTGCAGGCAGCTGAGGGAGCTCAGCCGCTGCTCACCTATGCACCGACCTCCTGCCGGCTGGGTCTCCGAAGAGGTACACTGGTGCATCCTCTGCCCACGCTGCACAGAGAGTGCAGGGGATGCAGATGCTATGGGGCCCTCCAAAGGCCCGGGCCCCATAGCCACCCTCTGTAATTACGCCACTGGATGCACCCTTTGTTAACGTCTAAATTAATATGCTACAGCATCTACATTTTGACGACCCCTTTGTTAGCAGTTTGCTGGCTCTGTACTTTTAGTGTTTGCTAGCGGTTTGCCTGGGTGTCTACTTTAGACGCCCCCTTTGTTAGCGGTGTGCCGGGGTGTCTACTTTAGACCACCCCTTTGTAAGCGGTGTGCCGGGCTGTCTATTTCTCTGTGGAACTACAAGTGCCACAATGACCTGTCACCGCAGGGCTGCCGCGAAGTCACTACGCTGACAACGTAGTTCAAGCTGCCGACGTGA
Source organism: Crinia signifera (assembly GCF_055691185.1). Classification (NCBI taxonomy): domain Eukaryota; kingdom Metazoa; phylum Chordata; class Amphibia; order Anura; family Myobatrachidae; genus Crinia; species Crinia signifera. Next base: position 96,571,646 of record NC_139222.1, on the reverse strand, counting down.
AACTACACAAGTAAGGCAGCCTATGAGCTACGCTGATAACGTAGCTTCAAATTATCTACAGAAGTAAGGCAGCCATTGGACTACACTGATAACGTAGCTTCAAACAAACTTAGCGTAGCGCTGCTGCCGGGGCTACGCTGATAACGTTGGATTAAAACTTAGCGTAGAGCTGCCGCCGTGAAACTACACAAGTACCAAATTAAATACATATGTATATACTGTATTTCAGCATTTTCTTTAAGTAGAACATTAAATAATCCTAAAAATAAATATGTGTAAGGCTTTAAGGCTTCAGAGCTTATCATCAACATTACATTTGTAGGTAAGGGCTCTCTATACAATTTTTCTGTGTAATTCGAGACAAGATACACCGTGAATGGCATATTTTTTCATCATTGACATTGAATTGTTCAGTAAAGTCACAGCACAGAATAATCAGATAAATACAATCTGCTTTTTTCTACAAGTGAGCATCAATTCTTGGAAAATATGAATGTTTCAAATGTGACAATATACTGTACAGTATACAGGTTTAAAAAAAATGTTCTAGTGTCCTTCCCAATATCTGTATTATTCTAGGTGTCTTCCTGATGAATGACTATTACCATCATACTTTGCATCACAACTATGATTAAGCAGTAAGAATGAGCCCAAAATCATGATAAAGAACAATCTTTGGGATACACAGTTACAGGCAATATCAGCCAACACATTTGTCATCATTAGATGACATTCTCGCAGCATATCACATACTGTACTTACATTAAGTAGACAATGTTACCTTAAGCTTTACTGCAAAATACAGTTATGGCCTGGTACATCGTGGTTTACAACGCGCCATTGAGGGCTCTGACTCGCGAGTTGCAGATCACGTTATGTCCTGCGTTATGTACCACGCCATGCAATACATAGTTTAACCACTGGGTGACTAATGCTCCACGTTAAGACTTTACGCTACGGATTTTTGCTAACCACTTTTCACTACGGATTTTGTCCTTACTTTACGGACAGATTGTTTTGTATTTATTCGCGTCAGCAGCTACGTACGGTCATTTATGTAATTGGTACAGAAGCCATGCTAACCTTTGCTATTGCTGGATGACTACTTAAAACATTATTTGAGGACCTACAGTATCATACTTTACACTACGGATTTTGTCCTTACTTTACGGACAGAGTTCTTTTCTTTTATTCGCAGCCGCAGTGACGTACTGGATGGTCATGAACTGTATTTGATTGGTGCAGAAGCCATGCTAACCATCTGCCAGGAGTAAAATCACAGGCAATAGTGGCCTAGCGGGTAGAGGCACGGCTTCACTATCTCAGTATCAGTAGTTCGATCTTCAGTTGATTACATTATATTTTTATTTTTTAAACGTTTTTTTCGCAAAATAGATTTAGCTTTTCAGGTAAAACTCCTTGCCTTGAGGACCGTGTTTCGGGATTAAATTCGCTAACCATTGCTAACCAGCCACTTTTCACTACGGATTTTGTCCTTACTTTACGGACAGATTGTTTTGTATTTATTCGCAGAAGCAGCTACGTACGGTCATTTATGTAATTGGTACAGAAGCCATGCTAACCTTTGCTATTGCTGGATGACTACTTAAAACATTATTTGAGGACCTACAGTATCATACTTTACACTACGGATTTTGTCCTTACTTTACGGACAGAGTTCTTTTCTTTTATTCGCAGCCGCAGTGACGTACTGGATGGTCATGAACTGTATTTGATTGGTGCAGAAGCCATGTTAACCATCTGCCAGGAATGAAGTCACAGGCAATAGTGGCCTAGCGGGTAGAGGCACGGCTTCACTATCTCAGTATCAGTAGTTCGATCCTCAGTTGATTACATTATATTTTTATTTTTTAAACGTTCTTTTTTTCGCAAAATAGATTTAGCTTTTCAGGTAAAACTCCTTGCCTTGAGGACCGTGTTTCGGGATTAAATTTGCTAACCATTGCTAACCAGCCACTTTTCACTACGGATTTTGTCCTTACTTTACGGACAGATTGTTTTGTATTTATTCGCAGAAGCAGCTACGTACGGTCATTTATGTAATTGGTACAGAAGACATGCTAACCTTTGCTATTGCTGGATGACTACTTAAAACTTTATTTGAGGACCTACAGTATCATACTTTACACTACGGATTTTGTCCTTACTTTACGGACAGAGTTCTTTTCTTTTATTCGCAGCCGCAGTGACGTACTGGATGGTCATGAACTGTATTTGATTGGTGCAGAAGCCATGCTAACCATCTGCCAGCAGTAAAATCACAGGCAATAGTGGCCTAGCGGGTAGAGGCACGGCTTCACTATCTCAGTATCAGTAGTTCGATCCTCAGTTGGTTACATTATATTTTTATTTTTTAAACGTTCTTTTTTTTTTTTTTAAACTAATACAGTTACAGTAGTTGGTGCTTATCAAAATCTTTCGGACTTTTCCACAAACAAAAACGATAGTTAATACCCATACTGTACATACTGTACTGCGCTACAGAGAACGTTTTTTTTCAGCAACAATAGATTTCTCCAAACTCAGACACAGACCGACACCTCAGACAATAAGATGTTGATTGCAGTCATACTGTATGTTAATTTCAGTCTGCCTTTTTGTTTCGCTGGTAATTGTACATAATTCAAATGCACCTATCAGCTTCATGAAGGATTTCCTTTGTCTCTGCCAGCATAAATTCAGCTACATTAAAATTGTCAAACAATCCAGTTTTTTTTTCTGCATCTAAACCGTGTAGAATTGCTACGGATCGTCTCTTCATCTCTTGCCTGTATACAAGCACGAGATTCTACCTGTACACCTGGACTATTCATTCTGCTGAATCCAAAGTCAAGTTGTTGCTGCTTTCGTGTTTCTACCGTTTTACCATCATACTGCCTTCCTTCCGCAAGAACACTACTGTATCTTCTCGCTGGAGCAGTAAGTACACTATACAGTAGTACAGTCATTTGTACATTTCACTGATTGCTGCATTACAGTATACAGTAAGCAGCACTACAAAACGGTCCCTGCGCGGAAGCGCTCGGTTCCCACCCTTCCCTGAATTAAACTGTTTCCCTTCTTTTCCTACTGTTCAAATGCACCCGGTGCAGAATACTGTATACAGTACCATCGCTTGCTGTGTATACTGTATTCAGATACTGCAGGCTGCCGCTATGAGTATTGGGGCAGATGTACAGTATTAAGCGTTAACAAGAGATTCAATCCAAGGGTGATAAGGAGAGATAAACGTCCAGCCAATCATCTCCTTTCTGACTTTTTTCAAACACAGCCTGTAACATGGCAGTTAGGAGGTGATTGGCTGGATGTTTATCTCTCCTTATCACCCTTGGATTTACAGTACCTCTTGTTAAAGCTTAATACACCTGCCCCACTGTCCATAAATACTAGAGTCTGTTTCGCAGACTTACTGTATACAGTACAGTATCTACAGTGGTAGTGATATCGTGATTTTTGATGCCTTACACGTTCAGTGCAGTGCAGTAGAGATAGCGCCATTGAGAATATTGTACAATGTGTTAAAATTGCCTGGTGTGTATGGGCCGCAGATCCCCGACTAGCGATGACAGTACTCTATTAGGGTGGGCTACTTTAGGCTGCTAAATACTAGTTCTCTCCGTAATACAATTGGTGTAATACTGTAAATAACGTATTTTTTCGCTATTTTGCACTCATACTGTACTGTATTTGTGTAAAAAAATACCCTAGCTGTGTACAAAATCCCCTAGCTGTGGGTGTTCGTATTGTAAGTACGAGGGGCGGCAGTACGCATCCTCTGACCTTTTCATACCCACACTATCCACGTCGGCGTGAAGTTGATCTTACTGTACAGTACAGTATACACTGTAGCGTGGCGCGCGCAGCGAGCCCCGCGAGGGCACGCGCATTACTTCACAAGTATTACGCGTCCCCTCACGGGTCTTGCTGCGCTCGTCACGCTTCAGGTTCAGTGGCTCGCTGCGCTCTATATACTGTACTGTAAAATCAACTCCAAACTCCACGCCGACGTGTGTAGTGGGGGTATAAAAAGGTCAGAGGACGCGTACCGCCGCCCCTCGCGGGCTGGCTGCGCTCGCCACGCTTCGGGTTGGTGTTGATAATGGGGTCTCGTTAACAATGGTGGTGCATTTAAAATAGTCATTACCCATCAGGGTACTCATCTGGTTGCCTGTACAATTAAAAATCAGTCCTATCGCTTCATATCACATGCGATGCGATTTTTGGTTGTACAATGCCCTGCGATGGAAATGGTGGGCGCCTTGATAATACACAAGTACCCCATTTTTTTTTAATCATGCTACTTTTTGCCAATTTTCAGATCTACAGTAAATCTCCAAGTGTGTATAGTGTAGGCCACCAATGGGAGACACAACACTAGCAAAGTCTCCCGTCTGCTGATTTGACCAGCATGCCAGCGATGATGGATAATTTTTCATCCATCATCGCTGTGTGTGTGTGTACACCGCGCGTGCTTTCAACTTGCGGACCGCCTCTGCGCCTCCCCTTCTCCTGTCCCTGCTCCTTCCCCCTGCTCTGTGTTGTTATGAGCCACACATTACCGGCCGCTAGGGTTGCCACCTCATCCCTTTAATCCTGGAGACTGTACTGTATTTGGTACTTGTCTATTATCATCGCATCACATACCACTAATTAAGGGAAGGCAACCCTACTGGCAGCACGTCCGGCCCCAACTTCACTCCTGCCTGCCCGGCTGACAGCCAGTCGACTTGTTGCCGAAGTACCAAAATTTCCATTACTGGTCAGTACTGTATTTACGGTACATTACTGTACAGTATCTTGTCTCCACAGTTCCTGAGATTAAACATGCCGCCAAAAATCACCAAAGAAATGAGCCAGATCATCGTCAAGATGAAGCAAGATAACAAGACAACACGAGAGATCCAGGCTTGGCTGAAAGAAAGTGGTACTGAAGTTCATTTACAGACTGTGCGCAATCATGCTTCTATGAGGATGCGCCCCAGATACAGAACTTCTTCTCACTGCACATTGTAAGTACAGTACTCTATACAGTATTAGCAGATTCTATAATTACTGTACTGTACATTACTACTGTATACTGTACTGTACCAGGCGGCTTCAAGCTGTGGCCCTCCAGCCGTTGTGAAACTACTGTACAATTGCCATCATGCTGTGCCATCGATTTGCTATTAGAGAAAGATACAGATGTGTAGTTTCACAACAGCTGGAGGTCCACAGTTTGGGCATGCCTGCTGTACTGTACAGTATGCTGTACAATCATTTTTGTCTGTGTTATACTATAGGAAAGTCCAAAAGATTGTAGAAGAATTAACTTGTGGTGATGATGAGCGTACTGCTGGAAAAATAAAAAACATTCTTCATTCGGACTATGATATGGACGTTTCAGTTTCCAGTGTGAAACGGATGCGAAGAACAATGGGATGGAGATATTGTCGCACAAGGTAATGTAAAATACTGTACTGTACAGTACATCAACCTTAATTTTACAATACTGTATACTGCAAGTCATAAGCATTTAATGCCTCAATGGTCCTAATTTTTCTTTACTTACTGTACCTCTAGGCTGCATCCCATGATAAGAGATGTCAATAAAGAAAAGAGAGTGATACAAGCTCAACAGTGGATTGACAGTGCCGAAAAATTTAATGATGTACTTTTCACAGATGAAACTTCTGTTTCTATGGAGAGGTTCTCAAGAATGTCCTTCTGCAAACCTACCTTTATCTCATTGAAACCACGAGCAAAGTTTCCATTAAAAGTCCACGTATGGGGAGGTATATCTCGCAGGGGTGCTGGACCTATGTTAGTTTTTGAAGGTACTGTACTGTACATTTCTACTGTACTGTAGTTTTAAACAACTCAGAACCCTGAAATGTGTACATGTTAATGGCATCTTACTGTACTGTATCTCTGTAGGGATTATGGATAAGATCTTCTTCCAAGAACAAATAGTCGATCGTGTTTTGGTGCCATTTATCAGAAAATACTATCCATCTGGACACAGAGTATTCCAAGATAATGACCCAAAACATTCTGCTTCTGCAAAATACATGGAAGAGAGAGGAATAATTTGGCAACGCACACCACCAGAGTGAGTATTATTCGAACAGCATTTACTGAACTACAGTACACTACTTATTGTACAGTCGTGATTTTATTACTACTGTACTGTACAGTATGTTAATACAGTAGTACTTAACTTTTGTATGTACTGTACTACGTATACTTTAGGTCACCGGACATGAACCCAATTGAAATGGTCTGGGCACAAATGAAGAAGTTCATCAGGAATGAAGTGAAACCGAAAAATAAACAAGAACTTTTGGATGGGATCAGGACTTTTTGGGAAAAAAAACTGACACGTGTCCAGTGTATTAAGTACATAAACCATCTGGACACCGTCTTGCCTGTCGTCATTGAGCGAAATGGGCATGCAACTGCTAAGTAGATTCTCCAGTACTGTATAATACAGTATAAAGTACTGTACCTGTAAAAATGAACCCCTCGCAGCAGTCTCTTACAGTACAGTATACTGTACTGTACAGTACAGTACCTCTCCTTTTACTCGCTGTCCACCTCACAACTTACTGTATTTCCCTCCCTTCAATGTTTACTTGACATGTACTACACATTGCAGTTTGCTTGGGTCAGAGAACAAGGAAGAACCACTGGCCTGAAAAAAGTACAGTAAGTTTATGATCTTACTGTACAACACTCTTACAGATTGTCATGTGTACTGTATCTCTCCCTCGCTATTATTTTTTCTACTCTACCATGAGCAAAATCAAGCGTGTTTGGGCCAGAGAACAAAGGACTGGCAATGAAATGGAAAAAAAGTAAGTTTATGATCTTACTGTACATTATCTCTCTCCCTCTCTCCCATCCCCTTCCCCTGCCAACATGTCCCCCCCCCCCCCGAAACCCTTGTGACCATTCAGTACTAACGCTATTCTTTTTTCCCCCGGCTTCATCTCTACCATCTTCCGGCTCTGCATCTCCTCGGCATCGGGAAGCGTGCGGCGGGGAATGCGGCTATGTACCAGGGATGAACACAAGGGCAGCGCTGCGGGGACGAAGGCAGCGGCCGCTGCGTGACTGTCAGGCACTGTCACACGGCGAGTACCGCACAGGAGCCGCTTACATGGCCGCACGGACGCTGTGCATTGGTACAGGGGCTAACCGTGCGGCGGCGCATCCATGCAGGGTGGGGATTACAGGCAGCAGCCCGGCTCTAGGTCGCTCTTCCCCAGCCGCCCAGCCTGACAGGCAGCGGCGGCAGTGATGCTATTACAGTGCACGGTGGGGGCGGCGGCAGCAAGTTGATGTAAATAAGAAGGGACGAGTGGATAGACAGCAGCAGCAACAGCACTCAGACTGTGACACTCTTCCTCCCCTCCGCGCTGCTGCCGACAGGCAATAATGACAGGCAATGGTCACACACTGCCTTGAAACGTGTTCAGAATGAAACGTTTCAACTGCAATGTGAATGACACTGAAACCTGCATTTAAAACGGTAATCTGGCCACTATTAAGGCTCTGACCCGTTTTAATTACCGGTTTAAAATACCGGTTTTTAAAACGGGTCTGCGATGTGAAAGTGGTATTACCTACAGTGCATTCTCATTGCTAGATGTTACATGCTTGATGCCAGGGATTTATTGCTCGATGCCAGGGATTACATCTTATTGCCCTGGCAGCAGCCTCCTTCCCTTTTGAGCTGCTGCCATATGCTGCACGTCATATCGCACACTTACTGTACTTTACAGTAATAACCATACAGTAACTAGTGTATTACAAGTAATAATAATAATACTACAGTAATAAAAACTTTATTTTTAAAGCATATTTTCTCATTTTTCCACAGTGCCAAGGGTACAAGAGGACGAGGCAGCCTCCACCCCTCATCCAAATCCACCCATGGATAGAGGTAAAGTACAGTACAGTACAGTATACTGTAGTAATAGTAATGCTTACTGTACTGTAAAGTACAGTATTCAACATGTACAGTATTTCTGTTCTAAAACTGTACATTGTTTGTTTGTTTATTTTCACAGAAGAATTAAGAAGAGTGGTGCAAATGCTGCAGATGATAATAAATCGGATTTTCAATTTATTATTAGAATTAATATAATTTTTTTTTTTTTTTTAATAAAAAATTTATAACAATCATTACTGTCAGTACGTTTCATTAAAGATGGTTTGCAGTTTGTAATTATTACAGTACAGTCTACTGGGCAGGTGTCAGTACAGTACATCTTTCCAAAACTTCTTTACACAGTACCATACTGTACAATTTGAATCATGTGTGGGGACTTCAAATACAGTATAATAAAAAATAAAATAAAAAAAACACAGCACATTAATTTAAACAGGACAAAGTCATACAGTATTTTAGGTACAATAATTTAAAGTACTGTTGGTCACAACAAAGCTTTTTGCAAGGCGTGGCTGTCCTTTGTTCTCTATCCAAAACACGCTTGATTTTGCTCATTGTAGAGTGGCATGTGGTGGATAAGGGGAGAAGAAAAAAGAATAGCGTTAGTACTGAATGGTCACAAGGGTTTCGGGGGGGGGGGGGACATGTTGGCAGGGGAAGGGGATGGGAGAGAGGGAGAGAGATAATGTACAGTACAGTAAGATCATAAACGTACTTTTTTTACATTTCATTGCCAGTCCTTTGTTCTCGGTCCCAAACACGCTTGATTTTGCTCATGGTAGAGTGTCATGGTGGATAATGGGAGAGAAGAATAAAGAATACAGTAACGTTAGTACTGAATGGTCACAAGGGTTTCGGGGGGGGGGGGGGGGGAGACACATGTTGGCAGGGGAAGGGGATGGGAGAGAGGGAGAGAGATACAGTAATGTACAGTAAGATCATACAGTAAACGTACTTTTTTTCCATTTCATTGCCAGTCCTTTGTTCTCGGTCCCAAACTCGCTTGATTTTGCTCATTGTAGAGTGGCATGTGGTGGATAAGGGGAGAAGAATAAAGAATAGCATTAGTACTGAATGGTCACAAGGGTTTCGGGGGGGGGGGGGGGGGAGACATGTTGGCAGGGGAAGGGGATAGGAGAGAGGGAGAGAGATACAGTAATGTACAGTAAGATCATAAACGTACTTTTTTTCCATTTCATTGCCAGTCCTTTGTTCTCGGTCCCAAACTCGCTTGATTTTGCTCATTGTAGAGTGGCATGTGGTGGATAAGGGTTGAAGAAAAAAGAATAGCATTAGTACTGAATGGTCACAAGGGTTTAGGGGGGGGGGGGGGAAATGTTGGCAGGGGAAGGGGATGGGAGAGAGGGAGAGAGATACAGTAATGTACAGTAAGATCATAAACGTACTTTTTTTCCATTTCATTGCCAGTCCTTTGTTCTCGGTCCCAAACACGCTTGATTTTGCTCATTGTAGAGTGGCATGTGGTGGATAAGGGTTGAAGAAAAAAGAATAGCATTAGTACTGAATGGTCACAAGGGTTTCGGGGGGGGGGAACATGTTGGCAGGGGAAGGGGATGGGAGAGAGGGAGAGAGATACAGTAATGTACAGTAAGATCATAAACGTACTTTTTTTCCATTTCATTGCCAGTCCTTTGTTCTCGGTCCCAAACTCGCTTGATTTTGCTCATTGTAGAGTGGCATGGGGAGAGAAGAAAAGAGAATAGCGTTAGTACTGAATGGTCACAAGGATGTCAGGGGGGGGGGGAGAGAGAGATACAGTATGTTGGAAGGGGATGGGAGAGAGGGAGAGAGATACAGTACAGTAAGATCATAAACGTACTTTTTTTCCATTTCATTGCCAGTCCTTTGTTCTGTGAGTACAGTAGATGCCAGTTTGAAGAGACGTCTCCAGTTGCTGTGCTACAGTAAGCACGTCCAGCGTGTAACTCTGGGCATCCGTAGCAATCCATTTATAGTGTCCTTTATCTTTGTACAATCAGCCTTTGTAAGCTCAAATTTCCCCATGAGCCGTGTCACTATATCGAGGCGCAGATTTTCTGGGATTGCAAATTTATTACGTTGCCCATCATAATTGACCCGATTGCACCAATTCTTATACAGGTCAAAAGAAACATGCTCTTGGAAAATCTGTTGTGCATAACGGTGCATTTCCATCTTCGCTGCTTTAAAGAGAGTGTTGACACCCTCAGCTGTGATGACTTTGAGCGGCATGTCAGGCAAGGAAATCCCCACAGCGCACAATTCTTTGGGTATGATTCTAGGTGTTCTTTCATGTAGAGGTGATGTTCTTTGATGTTGAGGTAAGGTTGCGACGATCATATTTCCAGGGGACAATTGGGATGATGCAACCATTGCAGTGTCCATGTTGTTAGAGGCTTGGGATGGTGCATTGTGTCTGTCAGCCAACCAGTGAGATGTCAGTGGGGTACTTGTTAAGTTGGTCTGACGTTGTTGTGTATCTGAAGCATTATGTGTGGCAGGCAACCAGTGAGATGACACTGGTGTTGTGTCCATGTTCACCAATTCATTTGGTAAAACAGTTTCTGTGTCCATGCTAGGGCTGGCCAATCGGTTGGATGAAGCTGGTGTCATCTCCAAATCAGAAAAGTGGAAAGATGTGGTTGGTTGGGTCATTTCCAAGTCAAAATCCTCTGTTTCAAATGCATCAGGGCAGTCAAATTGTGATTGTACTGGATTAGATGTTGTGGGTGTAATGGGTGGCCCTGTAGCAGCTTGCCATTGTTTGGCTTGAGCAAGCATGTCAATCAGACCTCCTGACAGCACTTTAATTTGTCCTGTCAGTACATGAATTTCCGCTTTCAGTTCATCCACATGTACAGACAGTCCATTGTTTTGGGTTTCCAGGTGGGTCATCTTGCCCAAAATGTCTCTCACCAGCCCTGTGCAGCTACATTGTGGTGGGTTGTGATCCAGAAAGTTAAGTTTCCTACGGGACGGTGATTGAGATTTTTGTTCCAGAGTTGTAATGTGAAGCTCCAAAGGGTGCAAGTCATTATCTACGGGAACTGACACATCTGTCACTGTGTTAATGTCTTGCTGTGCATCAGTGTTAATGTCTTGCACCAGACAGTCATCGTGAGATTCTCCTATAGTCGCGAACAAAGACTTGTTCTTGGCCTTGGCATTTTTCCGTAGTTTGACAACAGGAATATTTTCTTTTCCTGCTTTCTTCTTAACGATATTATTTTTAATGTTTGGCACTAATGCAGCCATTCTCTTGGGACATGCAAGTGTAGGTTCTCCAGAATAGAATTTTTTTGTTTTCACCATCTTCAGTAGGCAGTGCACTCTACAATACACAACAATAAGATTCAAGTTAATACAGTACATACTGTACAGTACAGTACATTAGTTACAGTACAATACAGTAGCATACAGTATTGTATTATGGTATTACAGTAGTGAAAATTACAGTAGGTACAGTACTTGTGACTTATTTGGGCGCCTGATTTTCTTCATCGCACCTAAAATCGCGTCAAATTGCATCGCATACAATCATACAATTGACCCCATTTTTTATTGTATTCCCACCCTGATGGCTAAATGCCCCCATTGTTAACGCCACCCCACTTGCGCTCGCCACACTATATAAAATCAACTCCACGCCGACGTGGATTGTGGGGGTATGAAAAGGTCGGAGGACGCGTAACGCCGCCGCTCGCCACGCTTCGGGTTGGCGTTGATAGTGGGGTGGCGTTAACAATGGGGGCATTTAGCCATCAGGGTGGGAATACAATTAAAAATGGGGTCTGGGGGGCCATTTCACATACTGTATGAAACAGGCATCTGGGTACATCTGTACATACAGTACAGTATTAAAATCGCATCAAATCGCATCGCATGCAATACAATAGCATACAATGCAACAGCAATTTTCTCTTCAAAGGAATTTCAAGGGAAATCGCATCAAATCGCATGCTTAGGGTACTGGCATACAATTTCAACATTGGCTGCCCAGATACTGTAAGTCACAAGTACCGAAAATTATGTGACCGTACTGCATAGACATGAGCTTTTTTTTTCAATAAAAGGGATGAAGCGATAAACAAAAGTACAGTACGTTAACAGATGGGGCTTAGACAGACAGACTAGGAGGGGTGGAGGCAGGGGCGGGCTGGGCCGGGGGGCAGGATGCCATCTGCCCCCCAGGCCGCTCTGGCAGGTGTGCTGCGGGCCGCGCCGCCGCGCCCGTTTCTGAGGCCGCATTGCCGTTTGTTTTTTTTTTCACTGCCGGCGGCCATGTTACTGTGGTTTTTTAAATGATGTCTGAGGCCACAGCAACATGGCCGCCGGCCTCCACGGCTACGTGGAGGAGGGCTCCGGCCGGCAGCCTGTTCCCTCTTATCCCCAGTGGCAGTCGGCAGACGCTGGGTGCGGTGTGGACGTCATGACGTTGACGCCTCCCACCCACGCGTCTGCACTCAGAGACTGGAGGAAGGCTGGGGCCGCCCGCAGAGCAACTCGTGGGGGACGCTTCAGGAGGCCGCAGAGAGGGGAACAGAAATTTGTGGAGCCGCAGCAGGACAGGAGGAGCCTGGTCGAGGATAAAACACAGGATAGTAGTAAGTTAACATGATCTAAAACGACATACAGTATCTGTAATAATGCAATGACACCACAGGCTGCTCCCCCTGTATAATAATTTGTGTCATGGCATTACTATTAATAATAGTAATGCCATGACACAAATTATTATACAGGGGGAGCAGCCTGTGGTCATGGCATTACTTTTATATTATACAGGTGGAGCACCCTGTGGTGTCATTATTATTGTACAGGGGGAGCAGCCTGTGGTGTCATGGCATTATGCCATGACACCACAGGCTGCTCCCTCTGCATAATAATAATGCCATGACACCACAGGCTGCTACCCCTGTATAATATAAAAGTAATGCCATGACACCACAGGCTGCTCCCTCTGTATAATAATAATGCAATGACACCACAGGCTGCTCCCCCTGTATAATAATTTGTGTCATGGTATTACTATTGTTACTGTACTGTACTGTATATTATACAGCGGGAGTAGCCTGTGGTGTCATTGCATTATTATTATACAGTACAGCAGGAACAGCATGTGGTGTCATTGCATTATTATTATTATACAGAGGGAGCAGCCAGTGGTGTCATGGCATTCATTTTACTGTATATTATACAGGGGGAGCCACCTGTGGTGTCATAATTATTATTGTACAGGGGGACATAGGCGAATCTAGGGGGTGGTCCGGGGGTGCACAGGACCACCCATTAGCCCATTTTGTAGCTGAGGGATGGGGCTTTCCAATGAGCCCAGCCCCGTGTCTCTAGCCCCCTGGGAACCGGAGATACAACCAGGCAAAGCTGGAATGTTTTCCCAATAGGATAACATGGGACCCGCTAATTCCGACCCCCACCCAGTTCAACAGCTGCCAGTTCCCCCTTCGGCATCACTGAAGCTCGAGGTTGATCTCAGTCGAACCCAAATCGCTGGGCCTTCAATCTGATACCAGGCTGGATCCATATGGGTTAATTGGTTCCAGGGATATTGAGGTGAATATTTCTTAAATGTAATTTCATGATGGTTTATGTTATTTGAGGGCAGATTTCTCTGGAACCAAGCAGCCCAGTTTCACGGGACCAAAATCATTTGAAGCCAACTCAAAAGTTCTTCAATATGATACTGGTCTCATGTAAATGGGTCAGTTGGTTCCGAAGATATAGCTGGTTGGTTAAAGGGGGGTAGGGAGAGGGGAGTGGTTGTCTCTCCCCTTCACACCAGAAAATGCAGGGACTAGGCTGGTGTATAAGGGGTCAGCCTGGGAATGTCCCTGCATGATCCTGGCACCATATTCCCGGGTAAATCCCTGCATTTTCTGTTGTGAAAGGGGTATTATTTCAAACAGCCGTGACCTGCAGTGCTCTGAATACAGCCGGGCAGCCCCCTGCTCTCTGCCCAGCTGTCAATGACTGTCACCCCGGCAGCTTCCACTCCAATTCTTCTTCCCGCTTTCACCTCAGCCCTTCCCCCCCCTTTAATCATGTGGTGCCGGCGCCCGGCGTGCTCCCCCGACGTCACGCACAACAACAGCGCGCACAATATTTCAAATGTCCACTCGGATAGAGGGGACACCAGAAGGGGAGTGGGAGCGTGCTCTGCGCTGCGCTCTGCTCCTCTCCCCATAGAAGCAGCTGCACCTCTCTCCATCTCTCCCTGCAGCAGCAGAAAAGGCTCATATAAAAATTTCCAGTGTGGCACTTTTGGGTACATTGCTTAAGGGACGCTACAAGTGGCAGTATGTGGGGGCATTACGCATAATGTGTGGCTTAATGTGTAAGAGGCATTACGGTGTGCAGCATCATGTGTAAGCGGCATTATGTGTGCTGCATCATGTGTAAGGGACATTATGTGTGCAGCATCATGTGTAATGGGTACTATTTTGCGCGGCATCATGTGTAATGGGTACTATGGTGTGCGGCATCATGTGTAACGGGTACTATGGTGCCATCAAGCAAGAACTCCCTAGCAATGAGCACGTAGGTAAGCAGCACTTATGTGGCAAATATGTAATGGGCATTACGGTTTGTTATATAGTATGTACTGGGCATCATGATGTGTGGCACAATGTGTAATGGGCATTATGGTGTGTTGCCTTATGTGTAAGTGGCATTACGGCGTGTGGCTTTATGTGTAATGGGTATTACGGAGTTTGCTAAAATGTGTAATGAGCATTACTGTGTATGGTCTAAAGTGTAATACCACACGCCTTTTTGTGATGCCACGCCTCCTTCCCATGAGGTCACGCCCCATTTTTTGTGCGCGGCTACGCCGCGCAAAGGTCCCCCTGCTGCTATGTCTAGATCTGGGACCACCCATTACCATAATTCTAGATTCGCCTATGCAGGGGGAGCAGACTGTGGTGTCATGGCATTATGCCATGACACCACAGGCTGCTCCCTCTGTATAATAATAATGCCATGACACCACAGGCTGCTCCCCCTGTATAATATAAAAGTAATGCCATGACACCACAGGCTGCTCCCTCTGTATACTGTAATAATAATAATGCAATGACACCACATGCTGTTCCTGCTGTATAATAATAATGCAATGAATTAATAAAAAATGTAATAAAAAAAATAAAAAAATAAACTGGTACAGTATTCTGGTTCTCCGGATACCTGTAATCTAGTATTACTGTACAGTAATTACTGTACAGTATTACAATACGAACACCCACAGCTAGGGGATTTTGTACACAGCTAGGGGATTTTTTACACAAACAGTATGACTGAGTCTGCGAAATAGTCTATTAATATGCGCAAAAATCCCCAAACTGCGAAAAAATACGTTACTACAGTATACAGTATTTACAGTATTACACCAACAGTATTTACAGTTGCACAGATTATACGAGAATACCCATAGTAGCAGCCTGCCAGTAGTAGCCCACCCTAATAGAGTATTGTCATCGCTAGTCGGGGATCTGCGGCCTATACACACCAGGCAATTTTAACACGTACAATATTCTAAATGGCGCTACAGTATCTCTACTGCACTGCACTGTACTGTATGTGGCATCCATGTTGATCCCTAAAATGGCGGAAAATCACGATACCACGTGATCCTATTGCTGTGACTACTTCAATTACAAGTACAGTATGCGGGAAAAAATGCCAAATGATCCGTTATTTACGGTATTACAACAATATTACTGACAATACCCCAATCCAGGATTTATTACACATTATACGGACAATACCCATAGCGGCAGCCTGCAGTAGCCTAATAAAGTATTCTCATCGCTAGTCGGGGAACTCTGGACCATACACACCAGGCAATTTTCAGATGAAAAACGTTTAGTGTGTACTGTATGATCCTCAAGAGAATCATGCACTGTTCATTATGGTACTTACTGTATGGTACAGTACCTGAAGCAGAAGTGCAGTAAGGGGGAGGGAAAGTTGATCCTGCCCTCGCAAATGTAGCGGGGGATCTGCGTCCCATACACACTAGGCAATTTTAACACATTGTACAATATTCCACATGGCGCTATCTCTACTGCACTGTGCAGCCATCTCGATTCCCAACATGGCTGAAAATCACGATACTGTATCACATGTGCTCCTATTACTGACTGACTCTGCGAAACAGTCTGTAAACATGAGAAAAACACCGGTCCCCTCGTTTGAGGAAAAAATACGTGTTTTACGGTATTACACCAATGGTATTACGAAGAGAACTAGTATTTAGCAGCCTACAGTAGCCCACCCTAATAGAGTACTGTCATCGCTAGTCGGGGATTTGCGGCCCATACACACCAGGCAATTTTAACACATTGTACAATATTCTCAATGGCACTTGTACAGTATACAGTATTCTGCACCGGGTGCATTTGAACAGTAGGGAAAGAAGGGAAACATCTTCATTCAGGGAAGGGTGGGAACCGAGCGCTTCCGCGCAGGGACCGTTTTGTAGTGCTGCTTACTGTATACTGTAATGCAGCAATCAGTGAAATGTACAAATGACTGTACTACTGTATAGTGTACTTACTGCTCCAGCGAGAAGATACAGTAGTGTTCTTGCGGAAGGAAGGCAGTATGATGGTAAAACGGTAGAAACACGAAAGCAGCAACAACTTGACTTTGGATTCAGCAGAATGAATAGTCCAGGTGTACAGGTAGAATCTCGTGCTTGTATACAGGCAAGAGATGAAGAGACGATCCGTAGCAATTCTACACGGTTTAGATTCAGAAAAACAAACTGGATTGTTTGACAATTTTAATGTACTGTAGCTGAATTTATGCTGGCAGAGACAAAGGAAATCCTTCATGAAGCTGATAGGTGCATTTGAATTATGTACAATTACCAGCGAAACAAAAAGGCAGACTGAAATTAACATATGACTGCAATCAACATCTTATTGTCTGAGGTGTCGGTCTGTGTCTGAGTTTGGAGAAATCTATTGTTGCTGAAAAAAAACGTTCTCTGTAGCGCAGTACAGTATGTACAGTATGGGTATTAACTATCGTTTTTGTTTGTGGAAAAGTCCGAAAGATTTTGATAAGCACCAACTACTGTAACTGTATTAGTTTAAAAAAAAAAAAAAGAACGTTTAAAAAATAAAAATATAATGTAACCAACTGAGGATCGAACTACTGATACTGAGATAGTGAAGCCGTGCCTCTACCCGCTAGGCCACTATTGCCTGTGATTTTACTGCTGGCAGATGGTTAGCATGGCGTCTGCACCAATCAAATACAGTTCATGACCATCCAGTACGTCACTGCGGCTGCGAATAAAAGAAAAGAACTCTGTCCGTAAAGTAAGGACAAAATCCGTAGTGTAAAGTATGATACTGTAGGTCCTCAAATAAAGTTTTAAGTAGTCATCCAGCAATAGCAAAGGTTAGCATGTCTTCTGTACCAATTACATAAATGACCGTACGTAGCTGCTTCTGCGAATAAATACAAAACAATCTGTCCGTAAAGTAAGGACAAAATCCGTAGTGAAAAGTGGCTGGTTAGCAATGGTTAGCGAATTTAATCCCGAAACACGGTCCTCAAGGCAAGGAGTTTTACCTGAAAAGCTAAATCTATTTTGCGAAAAAAAACGTTTAAAAAATAAAAATATAATGTAATCAACTGAGGATCGAACTACTGATACTGAGATAGTGAAGCCGTGCCTCTACCCGCTAGGCCACTATTGCCTGTGATTTTACTCCTGGCAGATGGTTAGCATGGCTTCTGCACCAATCAAATACAGTTCATGACCATCCAGTACGTCACTGCGGCTGCGAATAAAAGAAAAGAACTCTGTCCGTAAAGTAAGGACAAAATCCGTAGTGTAAAGTATGATACTGTAGGTCCTCAAATAATGTTTTAAGTAGTCATCCAGCAATAGCAAAGGTTAGCATGGCTTCTGTACCAATTACATAAATGACCGTACGTAGCTGCTTCTGCGAATAAATACAAAACAATCTGTCCGTAAAGTAAGGACAAAATCCGTAGTGAAAAGTCGTGGCGGCCACTGTTTTGTAGAAGAGATTTTTACGCATGCGCTGTACTGTTTGGGAAAAGTGACATCTGGTGGTCAATGAGTGTAAGTGCAGGTTACATTTACAAGATTACGTTACGTTATAACGCGATCTATAACGGGACTATAGCGCAAGGAGCAGGCGCGATCCAGGCGCGATTTGCATGGCGCACTGTATGCGCAACGCAGCCACGATGTACCAGGCCATAACTGTAGATTCCCAATATTGGGTGCAATGCTGCAGACATGTGAAATGGAAAGGGTTAGGTCATCTATCTCTTCTCTGAAACATCCTGAAAGAAACTTTTTTTCCTTTAGACTGAACAAAGAAATGATAAACAGTGAATTCACTGAAAATAAAGACTATTGGCAGGATGTTCTAACATCCGCCGGCCAAGGGCGTAACTACCATAGGTGGAAGGGATGCCGCTTCTATGGGGCCCAGAGCTGAACGGGGGCCCATCTTTACTGTCTAAGTAATATGTTTTACATACATGTATCACCATCTGCTGCCAAATAGGGGGCCCTTACAACCTTTTGCTATGGGGCCTATGAATATCTAGTTACGCCCCTGCCGCCGCCCCTCTCCGCCCCACTTTGCCTGCTAAAGCATCCATACTAATTGCATATGCACCAACATACAGTATGCAATTAGTAATGCAAAGGACAGCTCTTGCAATAAAAGCTGTCCTTTGTGATGCTGCACCATCCCTGGACTTCCGGGTCTGTGACGCAGGAGTCCCTCTGCAGGGGGACCGTGCGGCCATGCGGCATGCTGTGTGGCATCCATGACGGATCCCTCTGACAGCGCCACAGAGAGAAGCCCATAGAAGCAGCTGTTACCTCTGGTCATGTGCAGAAACTCTGCTCTGTCCCTTAAACTGTGTAAAGTGGCAGCAGCTCTACTAATCATATATTTTGAGCCACTTGCCTATGCATGCTCTGTGGGAATTGTATTTTACATCACTAACAGCAGGTATCCTTTGAATAGCCATGCACAGATTGTAATCATGTCCAGAATTTTCATGTACAGATGGGGCACTTTCCATCCTGGCTGGCGGATCGCCAGAACGTCCCCGCTGGCGATCCGCCAGCAGCCTCGCCATCCAGTATACTGAGACGCACGTGTGTCTGACGTGCACACGCGTCTCAGTCTCTGTCGCCGTGGCGATGGAAACCCTGTCCGTCTCCGCCTCAGGGTTAGGGGAGGTTAGGGGGGGTGCGGGCCGGAGGCGGGGACCCCGGGTTATCGCCAACAAGCCGGAGGGGACCCGGGGGAGCGGATGGAAGCGCCGTCGGAAGGGGACGCACGCGCCTCTCGTGCGCGCGCGTCCCCTTCTCGCCATCGATATGGCGCTGGCGGGGGATGGCGGCTGGCGTCGCCAGCGCCATCCCCTGCCAGGATGGATCCTGCTCCATCTGTATCACTGATTTATTGGTTTTATACTGTTGCTTTCTATTTTTGTTTGTTTGTTTGCTTTTCTATCCAATAGAATGCCTGTTCCCGTGACTACACTGCTGAAGGTTTGGTATCCTACAGTAGCCGTAGTGCACATGGGGGAAGGGGGTTTCTGTGTACTCCAAACCCCACGTCAGACAAAAGAAAGCTGTGATTGGGAACCTTGGCACTCCAGCTGTTGCTGAACTACACATCCCAGCATTCCCTGCAAAAGTTTTAGTATGGCCAAATAGCAAAACTGTTGCAGTGCATGCTGGGATGTGTAGTTCAACAACAGCTGAAGTGCCAAGATTCCCCATCACTGCATTATACTGTAGGTTCTCAAACGTGGTCCTCCGAATCCTAAACAGTTCATGTTTTCCAGGTCTCTTGACAGAATCACTAGTGAAATAATTAAAGTGGACCTTTTAAAATGTGTCAGTGAGTGATAAGTATACTTGCTGGGCAGTGGCATAAGTTCGCCCCAGTTGCCCGGAGGAAAGATAAATATTGGTGCCCCTCAAATAGCTCAATCTGTAAGGTGTCTGTCTCTAGTAAGACAGGTCATGGGTTCTAATACAGGTTGTGACACTTGCAAAAATGATGTTGGGAGGGGGGGTCAGCCACATAAGCGATATAGATGGCTTTCAATTAACTGATTCAAACTGGCAAAAGATGAGAGGTGCCCCCTTGGAAGCAGGATCCTGGTGGCAGATGACTCGATTGCCTCCCAGAGTTACGCCTCTGCTGCTGGGTGAACTGGACTGTTTGGAGTCCCAAGGACCAAGTGTAAGGAACCACTGACATATTGAACAGTACTGTAGTTGGATAATATACAGTACTGTATATTCATATAGATGGATAGTATAATTTGTATTTGGTGTGATATTAACACTGTCCACTATGAGGCAGAAGATGCAGAGCAGTACATACAATAAATAAGCCGTGTGACGGGTTCTTCTTTGTGCTATTGGTTCTTAATAAGCACTCTCTCTGAAGACTAGACCAACTTACAATTGCCCTCTAATCAGACTGTTGCTCATTAATTTACTGACAATGAAAATAAATAAACATAATTACTGTCAGAATAAAAAAAAGAGATCATTAAAACAATTTGGCACCCTCTCACATATGTTTTCAGTGGGACTCATGTTATATTCAGTCCCTGATCCCATTTTCCCTCTAGATGTTAGTACTTCACTTTCTGGTAAGTTTCAGATCTTAAAATGTGTCAGTGAGCATGTTGTCTGTATATGCAGAGGAATGTGTCTGCAGTTATATTTACATTATATTTAGGAACAGATGCCAGTAACTGGGATATTTTATAATTCATAAGCAAGAGCCAAGATTGTTTAGAAGCTTTGAGGGTCTTGTACACGTTCCCCACACAGTGCACTGAATGTCATTTCTGATACAAGACTGGGACAGGTTTCTAATTAAAGGCTAAGGTGCTGAAACATCCAAAACCTTTAGACTAAGCATTTTGCCAGTGTAATGCCTCGACTTATTTATACCATAGACAATTCTGTTGCCAACTGCAAGACACTGAAACCACTTAAAGATTAGCAGGACACATCAGGAATCCATCTCTTTAATGAAGATCTCTGTCTATGGGTACTGCCATATAGCATATTACCTCACTCACATGTTATCTGCGACCGCCCCCCCGTATAAAATGTCGCTCTTCAGCCTAAATTATATATGACGTTTAGTAAGTCAGGAGCTGATTCAGTTCATGCTGTGTAGAAAACTTCATAGAATTGTACTCTTATGTGGGTGTTTTTATTAGGAGATCAAGATAACATTTTTTTTTATTGCACAGACAAGCATCCTATCTGGAATCCAGATGTATAAAATGAATATTTGCACAGATACTGTTGATCTCTCAAACTTTAACTGCTGCTTATATTGGGTACACTACAAGCATTATATCTTAGGCAGTTAAGGGACAAATGGAGAAAAAGTATGAAGCTGCTCAGAGGTGCTTTAAGAGAGGAGATGGCCCATGTGCTCTAGTGCACAGTGCAATAGAGTCTGAGCACTAGAGGGTTAAGACTCTACTGCACATGTGCAGAACTACGAAAGCGGCAGGGAGGGTGACGGGATCCGTCAGAAGGGGGCGCGCAAGCAACTAGTGTGCACACCCCGTTCTGGCAGCTGGTGAGCGGTTGGGGATGGTGATAGAATCACTAGGAGCAGCTCTTATGAGAGCTGTTCCCTCTGTACTCTACAAGGCAATTTAGTACAAGTACATGGTAAATAAAGATAGCTGAATCAGGGGGCATAGAGCTAGGGGCATATTAAGGTGTCATAGAGCTAGAGTTTGGTGCCGTTGAATGTAATAATAAGGAGTAAAAATGGTACTTATATGTTAGTTGGGCACCCACTAAGCTATTTCCTTAGTTTTCCGCGTCCGCTCGCCACGCTTCGGGCGGAGTGGCTCGCTGCGCTCGCCACACTATATAAAATCAACTCTATGCTGACATGGATAGTGGGGGTACGAGCGTACTAACTATAATGGCCACCCAACTAACATATAAGTACTGTAAAAATAAATATATATATATATATATATATATATATATATGTATATTGTAAGAGAAGAAAAATAATATGAGGAAAGAGGGCCCTGCTTGTGAGAGCTTACATACTACAATACGGTATATGTGTGACACTTGGACACAAATTACATTTTTACTGATCAATTCATAAAAATGTATTGCAACAAACAAAATGTCAGTAAAAAAAAAAAAAAAACATTTTCAGGTTGCTTAATATAGTGTTAAAAAATCATATATTTTAATACAGCATTAGAAATAGCTATTATTTCAATGTAACCTTTGCACACTAACCTACCAGCTGCAAATCACTGCAGTTAAATGAAACATTAACGTTTTCTGTTCAAAATGTCTCGCATCACTATTCCTTATTAATAATATATTTTATAGATTGGCAGATGGGTGATCTGGAATGGAATGAGACATTTTTGGGTTGATGATCCAGCTCCCAAAAATAAAAATATACATATGGGGCCTGCACTGTACAAGGCAGGTGTCTCCCATTACTAGTCATCTATGTGAAGATGGAGTGTACATCTTTTCTCCCACTAAGGCTGCTACATCCATTCTATCCTCCTAATATACAGTACATGCAGTACTGTTCACATGTTGTGATTTAACTTTGTTTTTATAAATTAACAAAGAAATCCCATAAAATACATGTGATCATAAATATCTATAATACAAGTATATACCATCTGTGACATCATCTGAGACACTACTGGGAAGTCAACTCATACTTACCTATCTTCCCAGACTGGCCAGGAGGCAACTGAACTCTACATCCCAGCCCCCAGAAAGGCAATACCCCCAGTCTCCCGCAACCCGCTCTGGCCACAATAATTGAATGGCAACATGGCCATCTCACAGTGAGCCCTGCACCCTATGCCATGAGCTGCTACCCTCATATTGACCAAATAAAGTGCATAAACTTGCTACTGACCAGTGGTGAATCTTCCCAGCAAAATCCGCCACTGTACTGGCTTCATTGTGACTGGCAGTGACTTCCTATTGGCCTAATTTATGCCGGTCTGTAGAGTTCATATACACCTTATACACATAGCCAGGTGATGGTCATTTTATACAATATTCAGTACTTATGTATTATCTGGGCTCCCATGTTAAATGCACCCCATTTTTTCATACCCCTACTATCCAACTACGCATGGAGTTGATTTTATATAGTGTGGCGAGCGCAGCGAGCCACCGCTAGGGGACACGGTCTCATAAGAAAAACGGGAGCCCAGATATTACATAAGTACCCGATATTCTTCATTATTTGGTACATGGATCAAAATTTGTATACATACACAAAATTAATTTATGTTTTATATACACCTTATAGCACACAGTACTGTATACAATTTTTTTTTCTATAATTTTGTTGACTATACAAAGTTTGTGTACAACAGAAAGGTGTCACTATCTCAGTCAAACGCCAAATATTCTGTATCAATTAAGAATATACCCAGAGCCAGATTAAGGTCTAAATGGGCCTGGAGCTGAAAATGATCAAGGGCCTATTATGCGCAATAATAGGGGTTGCGGCCAGCACCTAATAATGTGGGGGGCGTGACCCATGTTCTGGTTGGGTGGTCTGCTCATGGGTGTGTCTCTATTTGTGTAAATACTTTCGACTAATTACATATGCCTGGAAAAGGCAGGGGGCTGGCATAGGAAAAATGCAGGGAGATATATTGGCAGGTGCACTCCAAAGGTACACCCGCAGGATGTCGATGTCCTAACATACTTGTGGGGTGAGGCGGCACTCCAGTCATAAAAAAATACTGAAAACCAAACTTGGTAGACAATATGTCAGCACCTTTTATGTGGTAACCTAAGTTTACCACACCATGTACCCCTTATACAAATCATGCAACACAATAGTAACCCCTTATACTTTACTTGCTTCTTACACATTATGCCACATGGAATGAGACAAAATTCACACCAATTGAGCAAAAATTCACACTATGGCACACAGAATGAGTCAAAATTCACAGCTGGAGGGCCATAGTTTGGACATCCCTGCACTATACCAAACAGATTGAGCAATAATGCACAAAATGCTTCATAAATAGGGGCATTGCGCGCCAAAGACGCACATTAAAAATTTACACCATAATGCCCATTACATGTTAAGCCTCACACCATAATCTCCATTAGGTATTATGCCAAACACCATAATGCCTATTAAAAATTATGCTATATAAGTGTTGCTTACCTACAAGTTCATTGCCAGAGGTTCCATGTTCTTTGCCAGGGGTTCCATGCTCATTGCCAGGGGTTCCATGCTCATTGCCATGTGGGATTACATGCTCATTGCCAAGGGGGAATACATGCTCGCGGTAACTGGGGGACAGTCGCCGCCTGGCAGAAATGCCAGCCATTAACAGCCGGGCAGAGAGCAGGGGGCTGCCCGGCTGTATTCAGAGCACTGCTATTTGAAAAAATACCCTTTTCACACTAGAAAATGCAGGGACTTACCCGAGAATATGGTCCCAGGATCATGCAGGGACATTCTCGGACTGGCCCCTTTTACACCAGTCTAGTCCCTGCATTTTCTGGTGTGAGGGGGAGAGAAAAACACCCCTGCCCCCCTTTAAACAACCAGCTTTATCTTCGGAACCAACTGACCTATTTACATGTAGCCTTCAAATGATTTTGGTCCCGTGAAACTAGGCCGTTTGGTTTTAGAGAAATCTGTCCTCAAACAACATGAACATCCATGAAATTACATTTGAGAAAAAAAAAAAAAAAAAGTTTTACCTGCAATATTTCTAGAACCAATGAACCCATATGGACCAGGTATCAGATTGCAGGCCCAGTGATTTGGGTTCGACTGAGATCAACCACGAGTTTCTGTGATGCTGTAGGGGGAACTGGCAGCCGTTGGAACCGGGTGGAGGTCGGAATTAGCGGGTCCCATGTTATCCTATGGGGAAAACGTTCCAGGTTTGCCTGGCGGAATCTCTGGTTCCCGGGGGGCTAGTGACACGAGGCTGGTCTTGTTGGAAAGCCCTGACCCTCAGCTACAAAATGAGCCTATTTGGAAAGTGGGCCTGGAGCTATAGATCCATCAGGCCCATTGTTAATCCGGCTCTGAATATACCCTATTTTGGATATGGGACTTGGGCATCACGGACGGTGTAATGGTTAGCATTACTGCCTCATAGGGCTGAGGTCATGGGTTCGATACCCAACATTGCCCTAACTGTGCAGAGTTTGTATATTCTCCCCGTGTTTGCGTGGGTTTACTCCGGGTACTCTGGTTTCCTCCCACAATCCAAAAATATACTGGTAGGTTAATTGGGTTCCAACAAAAATTAACTCTAGAATGTCTGTGTGTGCACGTACATGTGGTAGGGAATATAGATCGTAAGCTCCACTGGGGCAGGGACAGATGTGAATGTTCAACTATACTCGGTAAAGCGCTGCGGAATATGTGTGCGCTATATAAGAAACTGTTAATTAATAATAATAAAATATGGGAGACTCAATCTGTATACAGGAAGGGGGGGTGGGTGGAGGCTGTCATCAACCTGGGGGCGTTATCTAGGCAGCAAAAATTTATGAACGCTTCTCTTTATTCAATTACAATTCTAAGGGCAGTCAGGAGAAAATAGAGATGTCTTTAAAACAATGTTTTATATGCAGCATCCACAAGAAAACAGATAGATAATACCCAAACCTTCCAAAGGCTCCAAATTGCATTTATACATAAAATGGGAGTAAGAATCCTACTTGTTAAAAGAGCAATCTATATTGACTGTGCACTGCACCCTGAACATAATAAACACAATCTAAGGGATCCTTAGGGACTGAGAGAGATGGTAGCAGAATGCAAAATTCTGTGTAAGATTGGAGCATGTGTTTGAAGCCTTTGTTATAATTCATCAGGAGACGTGTGCAGTCAATAACCTACCTTGTAACATACAAACTACACGTCACCTTTGATGGAATTTTAAAGAATAAGATGTTATTCTTGCAGTGTGTGACTGAACTAATGTATTTTACATGGCTGATGTAACCATTGATGGATACTGAATGAACTTCTGACTTCCAAACACTTTTCACACTGAGCTTTTAAATGCAGTATCCTCCTACTGTTATAATATTATAGGCATATTATATAAATGTTATAATATTATAGGCGGCTTCCGGTGGGCGGAGCATCGTGATGGCCGCATTTTAGAAAGCTCCCCAGCTCCCACACTAAAATCCTCATCCATCCACCCTTTGCCAGCGCAAAAAAAAAGGAAAACATACCAACATTGGAAAGAGGAAAGCCTGACCTCCCTGACAAGAGGTTCACAGAACAGATCCGAGCCGATTAGCCACCGGAGCCTGGCCTGCAAGTTCTGAGGCCCCAGCACAGACAGAGACGCCAGGACCGCTGGCGCCTAAAGTCACACCAATCCCCAGAGGCGAACCCTCCCCATCCCGGTGCCTCCTAACAGCAGCCGTGAGAAGCAGTGAGAAGCCGCTGAAGACCTCGGCGAGACGCTGCCAGAGGAACCTGAGAGGCACCAACTAATACCGAGAAAGCGGGGACCGCGGCGCGCACGTGAAAGACCGGAGCGGCCAAGACGTCACAGCAGACAGACGCCAGAGACCTCCGCATACCGGCCGGCGTCGCTGATCAGATCCAGAGAAGAAGCCTACACCTGGTCCGGCCGTCCGCACCCCCGCAGCACAAGACGCGGCAAAGCCCCACGCAGAAACAGTGAAGGGGCGCAATCACGCGGATCGGAGTGAGTACAACCGCCCCCCCTAAAACTGCCAGGTGACGCAAAACCCCCCTGGTAGACCCGAGACGGGAGTGCTGGGACGGGGGAGAGGGAGCAGAGACTGCCTGTACATAAACCTGTGCGGTGCCTGAAAGACCGCTAAGGTCAATACTAACGGACCAAGGCATTGGGCGCCCACACTCCAAATAGCACGCCAGCCCTATAAACTGCCCTGACAAATCCAACGCCCCTCTCCTACTATAAAATCCCCCCCTGCCACCAACTCCATAACCTGCACAAGGTGACCAAAACTACCCAGTGACGGAGGGAGATAAACACCCCTAGCAGCACTGAACATCAGACTTGCTTCAAACCCAGCGATCTATAAAAGATAAATCCTTGGGTTCATAAACTCAATCGTGCCCATTGCACTACCACGTTCCCCTCCCTGCTGTATCCCCCATCTTCATTTATAATCGCACAAAATACCATTGATGTTGTGGTCTGTACCCTTAGTGTTTGCTCTGAGACCAAAAAACACTCTGGGCTATAGCCTGCACGCCACTACCATCTAGTGGTCAACTCACAACGGTGCATCTACTCCAGCCACAACTAAGAACAGACCCACTGCTTCCCTTATAATTCTTTGTGCCATACTACCACGACACCTATATAGGAGCACCACAACCAACATCTTGGGCTCCTCCACAATACGGAACCACTTACCCACCTTTTAAAGAAACACATACACGGAAAAATAAAATGTAACAAATGACTTACCGGCCGTCCAGTGTTCCATTAGACACTATGCCAATTTACATAAGTGCCGTAATATGTCTACCGATGTAGGAGAGGATCTAAACTAACCTGAGAACAATCAAACCGACAAGCTCTCGTTCTCTAGGGTATGGACAAATTCATACAGAAACCATATCACATACCGCAAAATATGGTTAAACCAAACAAACCTGGCCCCAAACCACAGCTCAAAAACCCACTGGCCCAACAAACTACTTCCACGGATGAACCACACTCTCCATCTCCAGGACCAGACCCTACACCAGTACAGTCTGATTCCTCTACTCCAGAAATGTCATTCTTCCAACAACTGGAAAAAAAAATAGACACTATGCAAGCTTCTACAGATGCAAAGCTGAACTCTATTCAAACATCTTTAGACTCTATTGTTTCCAAGATTGACAAAAACACAAAACGCATAGTAGAGCTAGAAACCAGAACAAGCCACCTGGAGGACACTACACCCTCCCTCCAAAACACAATAGACCCCATCTCAGCGGCATTGGAAGAAATGGCGCTTAAAATAGATGAACTGGAGAATCGCAACAGGAGATGTAACCTACGGTTTGTGGGAATTCCAGAATCAATTAAGGGAGGGGACCTACAAGATTTACTGAGCGTAGACCTAGCACAAGCCCTAAAAGTCCCAACACCAAATGGAACCATTCAAATTGAACGCTCACATCGCATAGGACCGGAAAGAGCACAAAATACCTCAAAGCCCAGACAGGTCATAGCGAAATTCCTGGATTTTAGAGACAAAGAAAATGTCCTTCGACTCTACAGGAAAACCCGCACACTCACACTCAGAGAATTTCCGGTGCTGATATTCCAAGACTTCTCTGCAGCAGTATCAAACAAAAGAAGAGAATTTAGCCCTATATGCAAATTTCTGTATGAAAACAAATACAAATTCACACTACAGTACCCAGCTAAGCTGAGAGTTCTGATAGATGGAAAATCCTTGCTGTTCATCACCCCCCAAGAGGCAAGAGAACAACTCAACCTCCCCCCAAACGACTGAAATGCTCACGGCACAATTGTAATTCAAATATATATTGGTTCAGCCGACTGAGGCAAAAGGTTTACTTCTAACCTTGCCCTGTTGGATGTTTCCTTACCAGGAACACATGGTCGGCGGATTATGGTTAAAATGTTTCAAAATATGTATGCACCTTGTTTAATTGTTTTTTTGTTTTACTTATCTCTCCCACTCTATCCCTCCTTCCTCCCTCCTCTCCTTTCTGCTCCTTGCGCTGGATCTCTGGGACGAAGCTACATGGAAGAAAAACAGGAACATCTGGCTGGCTGGGACCAGATGTCTCCTTCAACACACAAGATAGAATCGTCAGATAGACATCGAAAATCAGGTATCGGATAACCCACCACACACACCAACAATGACTAACACACTCCAAACAAAACGAGACTTCCGCATCTTATCATGGAATGTAGCGGGATTAAACTCGGCCATAAAACGCAAAAAAGTACTAGCACACTTAAAATCTCTTAATGCAGACGTTATCCTCCTACAAGAGACGCATTGGACCGCAGGGCCCTTTGCTAAATTAGCTGGACCCTGGATAGGAGAATGCATCGCAGCACCATATATAAGCAAAAAGCGAGGAGTAGCGATACTCATTCATAAACGCCTGCAGTATGAGATACTAGACACAGACATTGACCCTGACGGACGCTATATACTATTGTCCCTAAAGATACACGGAGAGATTTTCACTATTATGAATATATATGCTCCCAACTCCCCGAACATATCCTTCTACACCAAAATATCCAACCTATTATTGACAAAAAACACACAGAACCTCATAATAGGGGGCGACTATAACCTCACCTACGACTCCTCATTAGATAGATCCCCACCACTCCCACAACGTACCAATAGGAAACGGGATGGACTAACTATACTAACGTCCACACACAATCTAATCGACCCGTGGAGAACACTGCATCACAAGGAGAAAGAATACACATTTTTCTCACACGTACACCAACTCTTCACGAGAATTGACCACATACTCATTAGAGACTCCATCCAACCCAGAGTTACGGAGGCTAAAATTGAAAACATACTAATCTCCGACCACGCCCCTATACATCTCAATATAACCTTCCAAAATCCTATAAACTCAAACGTTACTTGGAAATTCCCCTCTTATCTATACAAACAAGATGACTTCCGTAAATTCCTAGAATCAAAGTGGAGAGAGTACTCGGCAAACAATGACTGCCACAAAACAGACCCTGTCCTCTTTTGGTCTGCCTCAAAGGCAGTTATGAGGGGGCATATTATTGCCTACATCTCCCGCAGAAGAAAAGAAAGGAGAAATAAACTCCTAAATCTTTCTACGAACCTAAACAAAGCTTATCGAACTTATGTAGACAGACCAACAGAGGATAACAAAATGGAATATTCCCGACACAAAACCCTTATGGAAACCTATTTAAACCATGAAGCACAACTGAAAATAAAAATATTTTAATTGGGGAGGAAAATCTAGTAAACTATTGGCTTATATGGTACGCCAACAACATAGGAAAAGATATGTAACTCGCCTAAAAACACAAACAGGCTATGCTACTTCTCACACAGATATCGCAAATCAATTCCACACATTCTTCTCAAACTTATATTCTCCACCCCATGCCCCCTCATCCTCGCCATCCCTTCTCTATGGGGAGGCTGGACTCCCAGGATTATCGGAGGAGCAGATATCACTCCTAAATGCTGACATATCAGCGGAGGAACTAAGCTCAGCAATCAAAATCCTGAAACTAAACAAATCTCCGGGACCGGATGGGTTCAGTGGAGAGTATTACAAAATCTTAAAATCTGACATACTGCCTACCCTTTTGGGGTTGTTCCAGCTTCTTCATAGAGAACACCCAAACTACCCAGACTTCAATGAAGCACATACCATTTTACTACCCAAGCCAAAAAAAGACATGGAAAAAGTAGACTCCTACCGCCCCATAACACTACTAAACCAAGACTTCAAACTGCTGGCAAAAATAATGGCGACTCGATTACAATCTATAATGCCAGATATAATAACACAGCACCAACTAGGCTTCACACAAGGCAGACACTCCGTACAGGGAGTGAGATCTGCAATAGCGGCCATAGCATCTGCTACGGCTAACAACCAAAAACATAACATCTTATTGAGCCTCGACGCAGAAAAGGCATTTGACAAAATAACCTGGGAACACCTGTATGGAGTACTAGAACACAGACACTTCGGCACGAGGTTCATAAACACCATACGACTTTTCTATGCTAACCCAACCACAAAACTGATAGTTAACGACCTAATTGGGGATCCAGTCTCCCTACATAGAGGCACTCGCCAAGGATGCCCCCTGTCACCCCTCCTTTTCAACCTTTCCCTAGATCCACTGCTACGACTGTTGGAAAACATGCCCGAATTCCAAGGAATAAGTATTGGCACTAAATCACTCAAAACCCTGGCGTTTGCAGATGACCTACTACTGTTCTTCGGTAACCCTGAGTCTAGTCTACAAACTGTGCTCTCAAAAATAGACCAGTTCGGATCTGTCTAAGGCTTCTCGATAAATGTACAAAAATCTACAGCCTTATCCCTCTCAAACCAGACTTGCCCCGCCTGGGCAAGACAGCTTAATCTA
This sequence comes from Crinia signifera, assembly GCF_055691185.1. Lineage (NCBI taxonomy): Eukaryota > Metazoa > Chordata > Amphibia > Anura > Myobatrachidae > Crinia > Crinia signifera. Next base: position 96,540,442 of record NC_139222.1, on the reverse strand, counting down.
ACATGGGCCACAACCAGCATCCCCTACCTGGGAGTCCAGCTCCCTAAAAACCTGACACTACTCTATAAACTAAATATAACGACAATAATAGAAAAAGTTATCTCTGAACTACGTCACTGGCAAGACCTACAACTATCCTTCCTAGGACGAGCACATCTCATAAAAATGATATCCTTTCCAAAGCTACTTTATCCCCTCCAACTCCTCCCAATCATACTATCAAACAAAGATGAATCCCAAATTAACAATGCCTTTAGCAAATTCATATGGTCAGGTAAAAAACCAAAGATAAGCCTAAAAATCCTCCAAAAAAGCAAGAAAGAGGGAGGCATAAACTTCCCACATCTAGCACTATACAACCAAGCGGCAATATGCAGATATATAAAGGACTGGCTAAACTCCACAAACAGCTATGCCAACTCAGCATTAGAGCAGCAGTTATTACCGAATATACATCTTATAGCCTTCCTACATATAGATAAAAGAAACATTCCCCCCTCAATACAAGACAATCCTATCTTGATGTCCACCAGGACAGTATGGTTTAAAATACGTAAAAGTTGGAACTTAAACCCCCAAAAATCCTTATACCTACCACTTCTGCACAATCCAGCATTCCAAGAGGGAAAGTCGGGTCCTCCATTCAACAGATGGACAAAAATGGGACTATCATCTATAAAGCATCTCACTAACACTGAAACACTCAAACCCCTCACCTTATCCCAGATTGCGAACAAGTACACATTTACCAGTTCACATACATTAGCGATGCATCAAGCACAACACTATACACAGGCGGTCCTTAGAGACCTAACAAACAAAGACTATTCCAACCCACTAGATGCATGCTTTACACTACCTACTGATACACCCAAACTTATATCCCTCTTCTACTCCACCATTAAGACGCCCCTATTCTCACGAAATCACTCCACAGGTATACATAAATATTCCCTCATTTAACCTACCCAAACATACTAGAATCATTACAACAATCTCTACAAAATCTGCCTAACCTCTCTTATAAAGAAATGACATATAAAATATGTTATAGAAGCTATATTTCCCCATCAAGGGCCGCCCAAATAGGCATCACCCCCTCCCCCACCTGCCCCAAATGCGCCCATACACGTGCAGACCTGAAACACTGTTTCTGGGATTGCCCTAAAATACAAGAATTCTGGACAAAAATCACTGACTTTATTAACCACACAATGAAAATTAGGTTCACGAGCTCCCCAGAATGGGCGATCCTAGGGGTCACAAAATTCTACCTACACAATAGCCCAGAGGAAAAAAGAATCCTCTCCATACTTGCCGGCGTGGCTAGAAAATCCATCCTGCAACTATGGCTATCCCACCTCCCACCCTCCCTACAAATTTTCGAAGAAAAACTCTTCATGTTCTTTAAATTTACGTGGTTGGGAATCTACACAAACACTCAATACACTAACATAAAATTCCTCAACCTATGGGACAATTACATTAAATCACTCTCCCCAGACGTAACACAACAACTACACATATGTACACCCCAACAACATGCACACCCCTAACAAACCCAGACGCCTAACCAAAACGGTCACAGTCTGCATTAAATCACGATTGCAGCGGAAGACTCCCAAGTCAAAAACTACTGACCTAAATCCTGTGGTTCCCCTGGAGATCCAGCGCAACACCCCCTCCTTCTCTCCACCTCTCTTCCTTCCCTCTTCTTTCCTCTCTCTGCTCCCCCTCCTCTTCCCTTCCTCATCACATCTCAATACTACTCGTACCTTCGATACCCTACACCACTCCTCTCTCCATGAATCAACCCCCAAACTCTACCCTACAACCCCCCTCCCTCTACCTTTCAACCTAAAACTTTCTAAGTAAGCCTATCTATAATCTTCAAAAATGTTTGCTGTAATGCTCATGACACAGTACGCAATTGTGTGAAAGTCAAGTCCTAATGATATCAAAGCGTGTACTCACGCGATTAAGTAGTCTCACACACTACGAACCAACAAAATAGAAGACCAATGCAGCTGCGTCATGTTAACAAACGTTTATTATTGTTAATGTTAATTGTTAACTACAAAAACTCCGTTGGTATATACATGCCCTTGGATCACAACTGGTTTGTCATGCACAGAAGAGAATACAAGAACTCTCTATAGAATTTTCACTACTAGGATGAAACGAGGACACCAAGAAACTGTAAAAGTGAAAAAAGTAACTATGTCATTTTCCTTGATGTATTATCTAATGTGCAATGTACTCTTACAATTCTTTATTTTGCATCCAAAAAGTTTGTAAACTAACAAGAAGTTTTACCAAATAAAAATTCATGATTATAAAAAAAAAAATATTATAGGCATAATTCAGAGATGCATGCAAATGGGGATTCGTACTGCTGGTAGACATGCATTAGGTGGACATGGACAATAGGTCGACACAAGAAAACGGTTGGTATGGTCATGTAAACACATGAAAATTTTGACATGAGTTTTTGACTTCTTATTTACTTTTTTAAAATACTTTACCATCCACGTGGACTATGATCCATGCAGGTACGGTATGTTGGTCTGGCAATCAGGATCCTGACGGTCAGTATCCCGACATCGGATTCCCGAATGCCGTTGCTCCGACAGGGGGGCGAGAGTAAAGAATCCCCTTGAGGGCTTGCTGCGCTCACCACACTGCGCTCCCTACGTTGCGGGCTTCGCTTGCCACAGGTTCTATTCTATTCTCTATGGGGGTCGCAGACCTCCACAAGGGAGAATAGCCCCTGTCTGTCGGGATTCCAACTGTTGGGCATCTAAATAGTCGGGATTCCAATGTCTGACCATCGGACTTCCGACTGTCTGCAGTCATCCAGCACCCATTCATGCAAGGGTATGCGTTACACTAATGGGGATCCACTTGCTCTAAACTACAACTTAACATCAGAATTTTTTATTTTTTTTTAAACGCATGTTGATCTTTTTCTTCTGCCAACCTTTTTCCTATGTCGGCCTTGAGCATGTTGACCTTTTATTGTCAAACTAGATGCTGTCAACCCTATGATCAACACCCTTGCAATGCTTTCACAGATTACATTTTTACATAGCTGCTGTGCGATAAGCAGGGGACGTCCCCATAAATACACTGGACATTCCCCTATGAACGCTGGTATGTTGATGCCTGCTTGGCGTGGGCAGCTGACGTCACATGAATTCGTCCATCTCCGGCAAGACTAGACTGACTTTTATCTGCGAACGGGAAAAAAATAATTTGATGGTCATTGACCAGTGAATGATTTTTTTGCCCATGCGGGTGCATGCAAGGGCATGTGTAAGCATAAAATTCCCTCGCATGCACATGCAGGGATTCGCACGGCTGGGGGATGTTGGGCCAGGCGGTGGGCTGCATTTATCTGTTCTCTAGGCATCAAAAATACGCAGCCTAGTGAACAGGATTGAATGAGGGCCTTAGCCACACGGGCAGACTGACAATTATCAATGACCACTCGGTTTGCACTCATGTCTGAAAATGAAGAAGGCCTTATACTGTATGCAGTATATTGTGTTAACATGGAAAAAATATTTGTAGGTTAGAAATTGCCTATATCCTGTCTATTAGTAAACTGGGCATTTCCATAGCACTTCTAAACTCTATTTGAAAAGACAATAGTTGGAGCACGCAAATCCCTCTCCTATACCCATTCACTTCAGAGGAACTTGGCAGGCCCTCCACAATTTATTGTAACACTATTAGAGCGCTCTACGAAACATTTAACCTACACTGCTATTAAAAAAGCTGATAAATACAAAATCATTCGCTTTTCAAAAGCATTTAAACATTAAAAATGTTTGAAAGTCATCACATTATTATTATTGAGGAATATAATTAAAAAGAAACAGATATTTTCTGTCAGGAAAGTTCTGTTTATTTAAAGTCGTTATGAATCCTGTCTCAAGTCCAAGTTGCCACATAGGAGAACCCAATAAGCTTATTTTTACATTAGTGCACCAACATAATATTACAAAATAGCCCTGCAGTCTTTGTGGACTTTAATGGCTCTTGATTTAATGAGCTGACACTCTCAAAGAAAGAGAATATCCTCAGGGCCGCTCCAATCTCTCATTCTGTTTGGATCTCAGCGCTGGACAGCGACCTGTCCTGATCAATAAAATAGTTAGAACAAAAAGTGGGTATCAGTTGGATCACGGAGAAGCGAGTGCTGGGTGCTTGATGAATATTCAAGCCTGAATTATTAATATGACTCGAGAGGGCTCAGTGAACAGGTAACTTGCAACATAATGGTTCTATTTGTTTTATTATTTATAGAAGCAGGTTTATTTAAAAAAAAAAATTCAGTCTTTGTTTTTTATGAAGTCTGTGCCCAAGAAAATGTTCGACAAAATCCCATTACTGTATGTACAATAATGAAAGGAAAAAGACTCAGGGTTCCTTGGCCAGATGCACTAAGCTTGTAAAGTGCTGAAATGGAGAGTGATAATTTACCAGCCAATCAGCTCATCACTGCCGTTACAGGTTGTGTTTGATAAATGACAGATAGGAGCTGATTGGCTAGTGGTCTATCACTCTATTTTTTATCACTTTTCAAGGATTTGTACATCTGGCCCTGTAATGTATGTGACCAGATTAAGCCTTCGGGGGGCCCGGGGCATTTTAGACAGGGGGGTCCCCTTGCGCATGTCATTACTGGCCGCAAACTGCATGGGAGAATATTACACTGTCAAAAACAGAATAAAGGCAGTATAAACCTGGTCAATGGTTAACTGCAGGGGATATATATATATATATATATATATATATATATGCTGGGATGGATGTAGGCGGCACTCTCGGATTTAGTGAAGCAAAGAAACATTTATTGTGGCTCCAACATGTTTCGGGCGCAGCCCGTCCTCAGGGAACAATCCACACAGTGCAAGTGAACATATAAATACACAAACCAAGCAGAGAAAACCCCGCCCCCCGCCTCATCAGCCCACAACAACTCTCACCTGCGAGCTCCCCTGCTGACTGTCTCACCTGTAGCCATCACTGCGCTCTGCCGGCCCGGACACCATAGTTGAAGCTGCAGCTTCTTCTTCTGATGTCATCAGCCTTCGCCTCACGCTGTGGAGTGCACAGGGAGTCCAAGCCTCGTTCTGGGTGCCGCTTCCGGTGTACGTTGCCTAGGCAATGAGACGCTCCTGTGATACAAAAAATCAAACTATTAAAAAACTGTGATAATGTGTTTTAAGAGACCTCATTAGGTCAGTTTAAGAGACACCAATCTGGCATCATTTAATAGCTGCTGTATTGCAGCAGTGCATAAAAAATATATTAAAAACGGACAAAATACATACAAAATGGCACAGCAGCAATTTGACAGATCTAATCTATATAATTCTAAAGGTTCTTATTTCTTTAGACCTGTCAGTGACAACATCTGGGTAAATTTGTAAACAGTACAAAAATTAGATAAAATGTTGTAACCCATGTTGCTCATTTAGGCCCCTGGGGGCCAGCATGTCAAGTAAGTGGATCCACCTGGCCTCTGCTTGTAAAAGTTGTTTTTTTCTATTACCTCCTCTGGCTGTGGTGGGAACCTGATCTATGATTTTTGATCTGATGCTTGCCAAATTGTGTTTGTGTTCTACACAGTGGCGAGCTACTGGTTGGTCACTCCGACCTGTGTTGATGGCCTGTCGGATGGCCAAGCGGTGATTGGCCATACGTTCTTTGAACTGACATTCTGTCTTGCCCACGTAGTACAGACCCCATGGACAAGACAGAATATACACCACAAATTTAGATGAGCATGTGACAGAGTGTCTAATTTTAAACTTTTTTCCAGTATGCGGGTGACTGACTATGTCCCCCGTAAGCATTGAGCTGCAAGTAATGCAGCCAATGCACTTGTAACATCCTTTAGGTCTTGACAGGAAATGTGATGGTGTGCTTATTTTTACAAGTGTGGATACATCGGTTTTGACCAAAAGGTCTGCCAGATTACGCCCCCTCTTATAGGCTGGCATGATCCGGGTGTTGTGTAGACTTTTTAGATCACGATCTGTGGCAACAATAGGCCAAAGGGCTTTAACCTTTTTAGTGGTCTCTCCGCTTTCCACACTAAATTTAGTAACCCAGGGGATCCTGTTACCCAAAGTTTTATCTTTGGTTGCCCCTTTTAGTGCCTGTTCTCTGGGTGTGGCCAAAACCTTTTGTTTAATTTTAACCAGATCCCTGGTTTTATAGCCTCTCTGTTCAAACTTGGCTTGCATATTATCAAGTTCTTCCTGTACCTTATCTTCCCTGCTGGTGATTCGCCTCACCCTCAACATTTGAGAGTAAGGTAACCCCTGCTTCAGGGGGATGGGATGGCAACTTTCCTGTCTTAGAATGGTGTTGCGGTCTGTTTCTTTAACAAAAAGTGATGTTTCAAGTTTGTTATTGATCAACTGTATTTTAACATCCAGAAAGTTAACTGTATCCCTACTAAGATTGTATGTGAGTTTTACTGGGCTGTTGCTAGCATTTTGTGCTTCAAACACTTCTTTTAATTCTTCTGGGGTGCCCCGCCAAAGAACAAGTAAGTCATCAATAAAACGTAAATACAGTAACACCTTCTCTGCATGTTGCGCTGAAAAAAATAATTTATGATCAATTGCGTTCATATACGCATTGGCGTAGGATGGGGCCACATTGGACCCCATCGCCACGCCAAGTCGCTGTCGATACACAACACCATTGTACACGAAATAATTCTTATGCAGTACCATAGAGAGCAAGTCCATAAACAAAGATATGGGGGGGCCTTGATATTGAGGGCTGTTCCTAAGTAGGTGTTCTACTGCCTGCATCCCTTCTTGATGGGGTATGCAGGTATAGAGTCCGACCACAAGATGATGTTATCCGGTACATCTCCTAAATTCTTGAGGCACTCTATTAGCTGGTTTGTATCCTTTAAATAAGACCTAGTGGCTTGCACACAAGGGTTCAGCAAAGCATCCAGGTAAGTGGATACTGGCTGAAAGAGAGACCCCCTGGCTGAGATGATTGGTCTGCCAGGGGGCCTGTCCAAACCCTTGTGCACTTTTGGTAAAGTATAAAAAGACGGTATTACAGGATACTCTGTACATAATGCTTTACCCAGTCCTTCGGAGATGACATCATTCTGAACCGAAGTGTTTAATAATCCCTCCAATTCCTTTTTGAATATTGGCGTGGGGTCTTGTGTAAGAACTTCATAAATCTGGGCATCATTAAGTTGTCTTTCACACTCGCGCATGTAGTCTGGGAGGTCCTGTACCACGACAGAGCCCCCTTTATCCGCTTTCCTTATAATAATGTCAGTCCTTTTGCGTAAACTTGTAAGGGCCTCATTCTCCAGTCTGGTCAGGTTCTGGTGTCCATTGGGTGTAATGGTCTGATTGGTTGCCTCCATCATTCTTATTAGGGTCTTAATTGATGGGCTTGTCACTGGGGGGTCAAAAGATGATTTTTTTTGTAATTTTTTAACCTGCTGCGGTATCCCCTCATCTTTTGGGTCCGCCATTGTTTTATCCTTAAAGAACTCTTTAAGTCGCAGGGATCTTCCAAATTTGTAGCAGTCAACTTTCCACTCAAAGCTGTCTCTTGTATGACATGGTACAAATGACAGCCCCTTTGATAGGACAGCCACTTCGGTCTCACTGAGTGGTGTTTTTGATAAATTGAAGACCAATTCTTTTATGGGCGGCTGCTTTTTCGGCTTGTTCTGCCTCTCGGTCTGCCGACCGCGCCTCGTCCGCCTGCTCCCCTGCCTGCGGGTGTTTTTAGACCCGCCCGGGTCCGTACCCCTAAAAGGTGGATATTTTCAGTAGGTGTCGGGGTCGGGTTATCCAGGTCACTTGCGGAGGTACTTGGGTAACAGGATCCCCTGGGTTACTAAATTTAGTGTGGAAAGCGGAGAGACCACTAAAAAGGTTAAAGCACTTTGGCCTATTGTTGCCACAGATCGTGATCTAAAAAGTCTACACAACACCCGGATCATGCCAGCCTATAAGAGGGGGCGTAATCTGGCAGACCTTTTGGTCAAAACCGATGTATCCACACTTGTAAAAATAAGCACACCATCACATTTCCTGTCAAGACCTAAAGGATGTTACAAGTGCATTGGCTGCATTACTTGCAGCTCAATGCTTACGGGGGACATAGTCAGTCACCCGCATACTGGAAAAAAGTTTAAAATTAGACACTCTGTCACATGCTCATCTAAATTCGTGGTGTATATTCTGTCTTGTCCATGTGGTCTGTACTACGTGGGCAAGACAGAATGTCAGTTCAAAGAACGTATGGCCAATCACCGCTTGGCCATCCGACAGGCCATCAACACAGGTCGGAGTGACCAACCAGTAGCTCGCCACTGTGTAGAACACAAACACAATTTGGCAAGCATCAGATCAAAAATCATAGATCAGGTTCCCACCACAGCCAGAGGAGGTAATAGAAAAAAACAACTTTTACAAGCAGAGGCCAGGTGGATCCACTTACTTGACACGCTGGCCCCCAGGGGCCTAAATGAGCAACATGGGTTACAACATTTTATCTAATTTTTGTACTGTTTACAAATTTACCCAGATGTTGTCACTGACAGGTCTAAAGAAATAAGAACCTTTAGAATTATATAGATTAGATCTGTCAAATTGCTGCTGTGCCATTTTGTATGTATTTTGTCCGTTTTTAATATATTTTTTATGCACTGCTGCAATACAGCAGCTATTAAATGATGCCAGATTGGTGTCTCTTAAACTGACCTAATGAGGTCTCTTAAAACACATTATCACAGTTTTTTAATAGTTTGATTTTTTGTATCACAGGAGCGTCTCATTGCCTAGGCAACGTACACCGGAAGCGGCACCCAGAACGAGGCTTGGACTCCCTGTGCACTCCACAGCGTGAGGCGAAGGCTGATGACATCAGAAGAAGAAGCTGCAGCTTCAACTATGGTGTCCGGGCCGGCAGAGCGCAGTGATGGCTACAGGTGAGACAGTCAGCAGGGGAGCTCGCAGGTGAGAGTTGTTGTGGGCTGATGAGGCGGGGGGCGGGGTTTTCTCTGCTTGGTTTGTGCATTTATATGTTCACTTGCACTGTGTGGATTGTTCCCTGAGGACGGGCTGCGCCCGAAACATGTTGGAGCCACAATAAATGTTTCTTTGCTTCACTAAATCCGAGAGTGCCGCCTACATCCATCCCAGCATCTACAAGAGCTTACTAAAGCTATAAGGAAGGCACCGGGTCATACTAAAAGACATCCATAGGAGTGCCGGGCACTTGGAATGATATATATATATATATATATATATATAGTCTTGGTATAAGTCTTGGATGCATGTTAAAAAACATTTGTTTGATGCTAATGTTTAATGTCACTTACTCTGTAAGGTTTGAGTATTGTTAATACTTGCCTATCTGACCCTCTCCATGCGGGAGAAAAGGCTCTGTTTCTGGACTTCCCTGGTAATTTATGATTGCCATCACCTGTGGGGAGCTAGGTAAAGGTGTTTCACCACAGGTGATAGCAATCATACATTACCAGGGAAGTCCACGAACAGAGCATTTTCTCCCGCATGGAGAGGGTCAGGTAAGCAAGTATGGTATTGTAATCCTCTGCAATATATATATATATATATATATATATATATATATATATATATATATCTATATATATATATATCTATATATATATAGATATATATATATATATAAAAACATACACACTAAACATCGGCACTCACCTTTCCTAGTTTTGGAATGTCCTATGGCTTGTGACCACGTTGTTTAAACAGAAATTGTAGGGGCTCTGCACTCACTAAATTAACTGATATTAATAAATAGTGGAGATATAGTTCATGCATTTAAGCCAGCAGCCCCATTCATGGGCAGGGCCGCCGACAGGGGTGCCAGGGGTTCAACTGTCTCGGGCCCCCAGCCTCTGGAGGGGCTCAGGAAGCTGCCTACAGTGGCACGGCACCCCCCCCCCCCCCCCCGCACCCGCACAAATTCCCCCACCCGGCGGCCAGGCTTGCACAATACACAGTGCAGCCTGCAGAGCGCTGAGCCTAGGATACAGAGGGGCTCGTGCAGAGGGGCTCACTGCTCTGTGCAGTGAGTGCTACGAGCCCCGGGTCCAGGTAAAAAAAAGATGCTGCTGCGCTGCCGACACCACTGCTGGTAAGTAATTGGGGTGGGGGAGGCGGGATGCTGTCGCGCGAGGAGGGTTGTGCCGGCACGCGCAAGGGGGGTGCCGGCACGTGCAGGGGGGGTGACGGCGCATAACTAGTGGCGGCCCTGTTCACGGAACCCGTGAGGGGGGGCTGCAGCCTTAAATGCATTGATAAATTCATGAACTAAATATCCACTATTTATTAGTAGCACCTCCAATTTATATATATATATATATATATACAGTGGTCGAAGTGGAAATTTTGAAGTGGGGGTATGGAAAAGTAAAAAATGAATATAGTGCGCACCTTCCGACACCCCCCTGTCCATCAACGTCCCCTGCCAGACTGCCCCGTTGTACAGGGGTATTACAAAAGCACAATATGTGCTGCTGAGTGATCAGAGAGCATCCTGAGGGGGAAAAAAAACTTTTTTTTTTTATCTTCAGATTAAAGTGGGGGTATGCCATACCCCCGTATACCGCCCCACTTCAACCACTGTATATATATATATATATATATATAGGAATCCGATGCGACTGCACACTAGGGCTATATTTAGTAGAAAATAGCTGACATCCACACCGCGTGTAGGTAGCAACGTTTCAATGTCTTTTAATCAAGCTTGATAAAAATGTATTAAAAGACATTGAAACGTTGCTACCTACACGCGGTGTGGATGTCAGCTATTTTCTACTAAATATAGCCCTAGTGTGCAGTCGCATCGGATTCCTATATGTCGGGCAGAAAGCTTGAGGATATGCACCGGGCCACAGCATCTATATGTAAGCGGAGAGTGCCGGTTAAAGGACGTATATATATATATATATATATATATATATATATATATATATATATATATATTACAATATTCTGTTATGAATCTTTCAATATTAACAAATAATAACTTTACCATAAAAATAAAATGTTTAAGTAAAACAAACATTTGTTTCCAATGCAACAGTCCTTCAAATGATTTTAGTTGGGATTTGCAAGTTGACTGTAGTTCATGTTATGCCATTGTATATCCTAGAAAAGCGTGCTGGTGTTTTATAAATAAAATATAATAATATATTATTAATATTGGGTACTTTGATGCACATGTCCTTTAAGTTTTCCTGTCTTGTACACGGTCTATCTCCACCACATACAGCCCTGTGTAAAAATACCTAACTATTGCTAAGCAACAGACTGATTTTAACCCCTTGCATTCATTGTTGATATTAAAGATGCTGCCAAGAATAACATTAGTTTGGTCTCACAGTAGTGAAGGAAACACATCCCAATGAATGATGGGGGTCTATTGTTAAAATAATTCCTATGTTGTACATCTGTGTTCAGCTGCCTGTTCGTGCTTTCTGATACCATGCACCTGATTGCTTACTGCTGTCTTCAACAAACACACAGTCCAAGCACTGGGCTGCATTCAGTGACCTGGAATGACTGTATTCAAAGGCAGTTTAAAGGGAAAAAAAATTATATTTATACTATTTTATGTCTGTTACAGACAAGATGACGTCACAGGGACCCGTGAACATAGCCAGTGTCGGCCTGTAGGGTCACATGATGATGATGATGATACAGCAGGGGGGGGGGGTGACCTGGTGATGTGACTCTACAGGTGTGGCACATGTATACACAATTTGTGTTCAATGCATTATGTGAGCACAATGCCAGTCTCCTTTACAGATATTACACACCCTGCCAGCCCTGGCATGCACTGTGCCCTATATGGGCATACTGCCAGTCTATTTCATATAATGTACAATATGTCAATTTCAAGCCCAGGGAGTGGCCGGGTGGTACATTGGGTGTGTTGGTCTGCTTCTATTTGAGGGAGGCCATACAGTTCAACATAGAGATAGCTGCACTAATTAGTTGAGCAACTTTTATACATATAGTTATTAGATAGATAGATAATATAGATATACTGTACTATAGAGATAAGCAGATTGTTCCTTCCCACTGAGTCTGACATCCTCTCTTTGTCTCCCATCTCACTCTCTTCTCCCACTTGTCCCTTTCTCTATTTTTCTCAATAAGACCATCACTTTCTCTCTCTCTGTCTTTCTCATTTCCTCTTTTTCCATTAAACCCCCCCCCCCCCCCTTCTACTCTGTCCTCTCTCTCTCTCTTACTCTCTTTCTTTCTCTTTTAATGACAAGGGAGGACTCTTTCATGATTTTGCTATGGGGAACACAAAGTTCTAGTTATACCTGATGATACTTGATGTTGGCAATGATGGTTGTTCAGGTGTTGATATTGCCGATTTATGTAGGCAAACACCAGAGGATGACTCACTCTATGAACAGTATAGTTACTTAACAAGTAGTGTTAGTTTACTGAACTATAACAGATAAAGCCGTACTCACTGTTGTATACACACAGGTTCTCATGGAGTAAAGATTTGACCAAAGTGGGGATATATACGGGTGTGGTACAGGGTTCCAACAGTCGGTATCTCAACAGTCATTAGCCCGATGTCGGGATCCCAACTGTCCGGACTCAGACAGCATGGTGAGCGCAACTAAGCCCCTTGCGGGCTCGCTATGCTCGCCACCTATTCTATTCTCCCTCTATGGGGGTCGTGGACCCCCACTTGGGAAAATAGCAGGTGGCCATCGGGAACCCGGCTGTCAGTGTTTTGACAGTCGGGATCCCGACGTTGGGTAAATGCCTATCGGGATCCCGACTGTCGGGACCCCGTCCAGCACCCATCTATACAGCTAACTGCTTATAATTGTATCCTTCTTATAGGAAACAGTGCAGGGATTTTGGAACAGTTTTATATGAGCAGGTAATCTCTGATGTCTCTGGAGACCAGCGGAAGACTTGTGTCTCTACCATGTAACTTCTCATACAGGCCTCATTCTGGTTCACATGCAAAGCTGTGAAATGCATGTTCTTTAACCGACACCTGCACGACCACCATCCCTGTCGCACTTCCCCACACATTCAAATGGATGTTTGGCATAAACATCCATTCGTAGCTTGCGTGCAGGGAGGAAATCATTTGATGGTTACAGAGACCCACCTTGAACCATCCAGGAACAACCCGGGCAGCAGGACTGCATACATTACACCGGTGCAGTCCTTTTGCATACAATGTATCGTATGCAATCCTAGTCAAGTCTGTCAAAAGGCTTGGAGATGCAATATATCTATCGTGCATCCCGTGTGATCTTCAGGCTCTGATGCAATGCTCACAGGACCGCACATTGTATCAGACTTGATGTCAAACACATGTGATTTGGACACGTTTCATATGATTTATTGACAGTACATCTAATGTTTGCAATCATTGCACGTTTGAAGGCAGTAGTTTTTTTCATATTTAGTACAATTAAAAACATTGGTACATGTACTGTACTGAAGTTGTGTCTTTTTGCAATGAAAAGGCACCAAAATTACAGGTTTAAAAAGAACCTCATTATACAGGTATGGATTGTGAGGTTGACAGTGTCTATGTCAACATTCAATAAGTCGACAGATGAAAACGGTCAAAATGGTCAAAAGGATGACACAAGCAAAAGGTTGACGTGGAAATATTGTCGACTTTAGTTTTTTAGGGTTTTTGTGTTTATGTTGGCATATGTCGACATGGAAACTGTATCAGTGTACCACGTCCACTCGCCATGCTTCAGGCACGGTGGTTTGCTCCATTCGGCACACTATTTTATTCTCCCTTTATACCCACTGGGATGGTAAAGTATAAGTCGGTAAAAAAAATCAAGATGTGTGTCGATCTTTTAAATGTCAAAACTTTGCTTGTGTCAACCGTTCCATGTCGACCTTTTCAAGTGTCCACCTTCTACCTGTTGACCAGTAGTGGTCAACCTAAGTGGGTCACAACCATCTCTGCATGAGGTCGCGACTCCATGAGGCTGACCATCAGGCTGATGACTTCTCTTATCTCCCAGCCAGTGAACCAAGGAGATTGTACAATCAGTTGAATTGTCTACTACTTCAGAATCCTTGCATCATTTTGTACCTCCACAATACTGTGTGTGGTGACCGTTCTGTGGTAACTTGCCGAGGTCCTGCAATAATTTTTATTGTCTGACAGGGTCCCAGAGGAAATAGTTTGAGAAGCCCTGCCCAAGACAATGCGACCTAATGACTGCATACCTTCTTATATGTATATTGCACATCTGTTACAGTACACCAGGAATAAACAACAGTACAGTATATGCACCAGGTTGGCAGCAGATGAAATCAGTAGCATACTGTATGCACATACTGTAGTTTAGTTGTGGCTTAACAGTTGTAATAAATGTGACTGCTGAAGTTAACAATAATCTGATGAACTATACATACAACTGTCTGTGTCTGGAAAGTGTTACTATGTAAGGCATATTGCCATGACAATTACATATCCAAATGCAAGTACAAATCGAAGTACTAATTACTGTAAATGTAATTCAGTATAACTATTCATTGTCTTCCACTTAAAAAAAAGTAGCTTTGCTTTCATGCTTTTAGCTGACTGCAAACACTTAATAATGTAATAACATTTCACATTGCAAATGGTGGGCTGCAACCAGGATTTGGACATGTCTGTCCCAGGAGTGACCTGGCATTTGCGATGTTACAGTCCCCACAGCGACCCACCAATAAGCCGGTTCACTGACGTCAGAAGGGGGTGTGGCAGAGCGTGAGAGTAGGCAGTGCTTGGAGTTGACGCTGTCTACAAGCGCTGCCTCCTCCGTAGTGTGAATGGGACCCAAATTGCTCAAGCTGGGTTACCCGTTCACACTGCACAGCAACCTGGGTCTGACCTGGGATTCATTCTTCTTTTAACCTGGGTCGGAATGCTAGGATTGCTGGAACCGAGAAATTTAAAAAGGCTGTTTCAGATCGCACAGAGACCCTGGTCAAGCCTGAACAACCTGGGATAGACCAGGTTATTTTTGCGATGTGCAAGTGGTATGAAAAGATTAAAGCAGCCTTACTAGTGATATCATCAGTGGGATTTTTTTTAAAGCATTGGCCTATACACATACTTGCTAACCCTCCCGGATTGGCTGGGAGGCTCCTGAAAATCAGGAACGTCTCCCATCCCCCTGAAGAGGTTAACAAGTCCTCTGGAATGGCAGCAGCCTACCACATTCCCCCCTCAACGGGGTGTCCGTATATTTGCGTCATAGTGGCCCCGCCCCCCACTGTATATTGCCTATAATAGTGGCATTACACAGTGAGAGGCGTGACCATGATGATGCACTAGCAATAACCACGCCCACATGTTAATGTATTTGACTAGTCCCGACCTGGTCCCACCCCTTTCACGGGATGCCCGCCCGGAAACCCTGCCTATACATGAAATACTCAGCATATTGGCAGGCTACAGTGGCGTAACAATAGCTCCACAGTGGCTTGGAGGTGCTAGGTAAGATTGGGTGCTGCGGGGTCTTCAGAAGCTATTGCTGGGTGTTAATGCGGGGGGGGCACAGCTGCTGCCAAATATGTTGCCGCTGGCTGGGAGCCCTCCCCCTGCTCCTTCTCCTCCCCTCCTCACTGCTGCCACCCAGTCCACTGCTGCCCGCTGGGAACAGGAAGGGGGGAAGGGAGGGGCCCAAACTTTAGTTGCGGGGGGGGGGGGGGTGCGTGCCCAATTGGAGTCACGCCACTGCCAGGCTAACTGATTACTTACACTGATTACTTGAAATGATTTACCAGAAATGTCCTGCAGCAGGTCGTGGGGTTCATGGATGCCTATAGTCTGTTAGCCTGAGAAGTGTCTGGCAAAGTTATAAACAAGTTTTTTCTCACAGGATTTGACAAATAGCCCCAGAGAGACTCTAAGGGGGCGGCTGGCTGCCTCAGGTGAAGCTATTAAATACTCGTGTTCCCTCTCACTGCTCACAAAGAAATATTTGTTTACTTTTCACTAACCATAAAATTACATAGTTGAAATGCTGGAGAAAGCATCCAATTGAAGTTACAATTGCAAAATAAAAACCTGAATTGATTTGTCTCAGAATCTAGAAGTGTTTGCAGCCTAAATGACATTAGAAGCCCCATCCTATGATGAAGGTATAAAGCAAAATTCACAACTTTTTGATAGCAGAGATTAAAGAGTTCAACTATTCTACAAACTCCAATCTGTCCCTGTCTGTGTAATTATTGTGCTCAACGAATTGCCCTTAAATGTTCCCAGGGAAAGCATGCCCCATATTTTCTCTCCAAAATACAAAGAGATCATTCATGTCATGAGATACTTAGTGACAAAATTCTTTTGATTGTGGAGCCAAACAAAAAGATTTGTTTTGTGTGTCATTTCACTGTACAAAGCGCACTTCAAATGTTCAGTTGTGGCCAATGGTTGCTTTGTGCCGGTAAATTCATGGTGACAGAAATTTACTACAATGAATATGGAAAAAGATCTCCCAATAAGCCTTTGTTACTAGTAAAGAAGGTATCCAATGAAAGGTTTCTGCACCTGCTCTCCTCTCCGTGGACTATCTCTGTGCTCCGGGTAATCTCAGGAGACTTTACAATTGCTTTTCTGTTGTGGATACCGTACCTCTCCTGATCCTGGCACATTCAATGCTTACACACCAAATCTGGCACAGTTACAAAGGACCTACAATACAGTACAGGAAGACTTACTGTATATATAACAGCATAGATATTAACTCATTCTTGTTATATGGAAGCATTAAGTTCTTGTGTCTTGCCTGTGTTAACGTGCTTAAATACATACAAGTATGGCACGTATAATTTATTCAACTTGTATTTACTATTTATATTTATAATCATATGATTTCCGAGCGGTGGGAATGGCAGTGGTCAAAAGCGTTAACCCTCTCCGCCTACCCTCCCTGTTTGCATCGTAACACTCCCACCCCCTCACCGCAGCCTGATAATAACCTTTCCCGCTAGTACCTAAACCCTATTCACCGCCTAAACCTAACCCCCCACCTGCAGCCTAACCCTAACCCACTTTCTAAGTGCCAAATCATAACCCTCCCCTCTTTCACACAGTGGGGAGCGGGCGAGCAGGGCGGGGGAGCCGGCGGCAGATAGCACGGCTCCGGCACCCGGTGACATTACGGCGCCTGGAGCACGTGCTCCGCCATAGCTACACCTCTGCTTCCCACAGCCTAACCCTAAACTTTCCTCCCCCCTGCTGTCTAACCCACTTTCTAAGTGCCAAATCATTAACCTCCCTCCCAACAGCCTAACCATATCCTTCCCTCCCATCCTGCTGCCTAACCCTAAGTTCCTCCTAGTGCCTAATTCTAACACACTACTTCCCCAGCCTTACCCGCCCAGGCATACTTACGTTCGAGATTCCGGCTTTCAGGAATCCAGCACCTGCGTCATGATCCATTTCAAAGTTCTGTTGCTAGTGTTCTGATGGCAGTTGGGATTCTGGTGTCTGTATTACAGCAGCCAGGATTATTACTACATCCCATAATCAATAGCCTTAATATAGATTATTATTCCACATAGCCCATACTGTATACTTGCTTTAGCATTTGTTACAGTGGTACACCAAGGCATCAATCCTGGCATAGAAGAAGTCTGAGTCAAGCGCCTAAAGCCAGATGTCTGCATATTACCCGCTGAGATGTTCAGTCCATCAGCAATATCACTACCTCAAATGTATCTGTCCGCGTGAATCCGCAATTGTCATATGTAGTGGACGTGCTTGGCTGGCTGAATCTCTGCTCATCTTGAGAGTCTGTCCTGCTGTTATCAAAGACAATGCACCAAACCCAAACCTATTTCCGTACAGGTTCTAAAGGGGTAGATGTATGAATCAGAGGAGGAGAAGTGATAAAATGTCTGGCACTGTAGCATCGGCCAATCAGCTCCTGACTGTTAAGTAACAGACTGGGTTTAAAAAGTGACAGTTAGGAGCTGATTGGCCGATGATAAAGTTCTAGACACCTTTTCACTTTTTCTCCCTTATTACTGCTTATCATACTGTACATCTACCCCAAAGTATCTGCTCATATCTTTTTTTGAGAGTCAGTGTAGGACTGTCCAACAGGGGGGACTTTGACCTGGTTGGTCAGCTTTACAAGTTGTTGCAATATTTTGGACATCAACTTTCCCTTATTTTAACTGAAATACAGTTTGTAATGTAATTAATTGAGTGCTGAGTTTAAAATGTTGTGGTCACGGAACACAAGCACAGCAATAGGTTGAGTGCTGTGTATTATTTTATTCAACAGGTGAACAATAATTTATATGCTTGAGTGTGGCTAAGTCTCTTTAAGCTAACGAGCTACTGTCGTACCTAAACCTACAGTATGAAAAACTGTAGGAATGCACTTCCTGGTTGTCAGTGTTATGGTTGTCTAACCCTATGTTGAATGTCTCTTCTCTGCTCTGGTTGT
Organism: Crinia signifera; assembly: GCF_055691185.1. Taxonomy (NCBI): domain Eukaryota; kingdom Metazoa; phylum Chordata; class Amphibia; order Anura; family Myobatrachidae; genus Crinia; species Crinia signifera. Next base: position 96,521,913 of record NC_139222.1, on the reverse strand, counting down.
ATCTGCTTTGCTTCCAGGCTTGCCAGCTCCTTAGGATTCCAGACCCTGCCTAAAGAGACCTGCATTTTTTCCATCCTGCTGTGTCGCCTTAGTCCATCGATGTCCAAGCATAGTTCCTGACTCCAACAATGTCCCAACATTGTTCCTGACTTCATCGATAGCTCTGCTCCATCGGTGTCCTGCCATTGATATCCAGCTCTGTCTGTGTTCCACCATCGATACCTCTGCTATATTCAGTGGCGGAACTCCCGGAGGCAATGGAGTCATTTGCCGCCGGGCGCCTGGCCAGAAGGGGGCACTGACTCCCTTGCCTCCTGGCTGATGGGTAGCTTAGGGAACAGACTCAATGTGACTAATATTAAGTCCGTTCCCTAAGCCACCCATTATGCGAGTGCTGTCACTGTGCCGCCAGTGCCCCAACCTGACAAGCTCACCGCTCTTCTAGCTAGCCGGGCCGGGCATCTGCTGCGCTGTATGTTGTTATGTAAGCAGCTCGCCCGGCTCCTCTCATCTCTCTGTGCCGCTGCACAGATGCCCGGCGGCTCCAGCGCTGTGTGCTGATGACGTCACCACAGTGCCGCCTGACCAGTCAGCCAGCGGCAGCCATGCAGGAGCCTGGCTACTGTAGATAAGTGTAGCAGGCCGCTGAAGTTAAGCTCTCCAGAGAAAATAGTTTAAAACTGTTTCAGAACTGAGGCTCCGCTCAATGCCAGCAGCTTTCCCCTGATTGAAACCCACAGCCGAGCTACGGTGCACTGGACACTGTGAGTAACCCAAAACCCAGCTCATTGCCATACATACATAATTAATATTTTTTTTTTACCTATATGTGTTTTGGCAGTTTTTTTGCATGTTTCCAAGGGGTTTCTTGCATGTTGCCAGGGGGTTTCTTGCCCGTTCACAGCGCACTAGCGCTTCTGAAATCTTACACTTCAAGGTAGTGCTGTATGCACTACCTTCCCTTACATATGTCACCTTCAAGGCGGCAGACATTTTTTGGGGGGACATTTTCTTCAAATTCCGTGATATAAAAATCTAGACTACCAACTTCATGCATTGATTGCTGCTAATACGATTATTTTTATGAATGTAACGTCCTTGTGTGTGTGTGTGTGTGTTTGTGTGTGTAAATGTATATATTAAAGTGGGGGGGGCACCAACATTCATCTTGCCTCCGGGTGCCTAGGACGAACTTACGGCACTGGCTCCATTGGCATTCTGCCATTGATACATAACACCATTAGAATTTCACACTTCCGCCCTCCCAGAGGAAAAATCCAATGGTTGTCTTTAAATAATTTTTCCTCTCCTCGCAACCCAGTACTCACTTTTCGGCTCCATGGTCTTCTGCAAATTGGGAGCAGGCATAGAAGTCATGTGATGTCATCTGCCCACCCTGAGCAGGCAGGGAAACACCTGCCTTTCCTGGGGCCCACCCACATTTCTATGGGTGTGCCCATGGTTTTTGTAGGTGTCCACCCCTTCCTGTCAATCAGACTGAAAATATTACGCACATGAGCATTAGCTCTTATACGCATGCGCAGGCCCCCACCTTCAACAGCAGGTCCGAATCAGCCCCTGGGTTTGAAAAATCATAGTAAGGAGCTGCTTGGCTGTGTGTTTATAACGCTCCATTTTATCACTTATTAAACTTGACACATCTGTCCCTGAAAGAGATAAGTTGTTGTTTAAAATGAAATGCGTCAGGACTCAGGAGGCACAGAACCTTTAACTTTAAGGACACGAGAGGACAATTACACCTACTTCTGTCTTGAACCAGCTCCATTTTTATACCATCTGGGTGAGAACTTAAATAATCCCCTTCATCACTTCACTTATTCATCATGAGCAATAAAGGAACAAGCATAAGCTATATTTATCCATAGAGTATATTACTAGATCCTCTGTGTTCTATTTTAACAATTTATCTTAAAGTGCACAGTATTATTGCAATGTGGTGATTCACTTATATGTTTTTTAAAAAGAAATATTGCTATTTCCAATTGACCCCACTTATATCCGTAAGTGCTCCACTATATTCCTTTGAATTGTATTCTATTCAGTGAGTGCCTCTGCTACGCTTCTATTTGTGTCTAATGCTGCCCATACACTTGTGAGATATTGTATACAATCATACGATTTCGACCAATTCTGGCCAATAAATGGAATAATTGTATGCACTTTTAAGGGACTTTTCGACGTGATGTGCGGGTACACCGTTGAATGTCACGACGATAGATATTATGTGCTGCACATAATATATATCGAATTGTAGGAGCAGTCGCATGTGGTTTTTAACCATATGCGATCACTTGAACACAATCCGTGGGTGGGGGGCAGAGGGGACGCAATCAGCGGTGTGGGGTTTGGGGAGAGGGGGCCCTAGGGACCACTGACGGCGTACCTGCATCTCGTATCAGGGGGCAGCAGAGTAGTGTAGCGCTAGCAGTAGCGCTTGCGGGCGGCGGCAGTCAGTGGTGGTGGGAGAATTGTTTAAAACACTGGGCTGCCCTGTGATTGGTTGAGAGAGCTCAGCCAAACACAGGGCAGCCCAGTGTTTTAAACAAATCTGCCGCCAGGAGTCAATTTACACTCCAGTTAGAAACCAGAGCAGTTGTGTATGGAGAACACATGAAGAATGTAAGTAATCACTATAATTAAGCACTTTAAAGTCTAAAAATTAATAATAATCATCAAAATATAAATAAAAATAGGTCACTTAAAAACTAGGATCTATGCTTGTATGTCAATACTGTTGGAAAAAATCTTTGTTTAAGGAGAAAAAGAGGTACTTATGTAGTATCTGGGCTGCCGATTTTTTGATTGTATGCCTTAAGTTAAGGCATACAATCAGATGCGATGCGATGCGATATCGCATCGCATCGCATCGCATGCGACCATCGGATGCGATGACCCGATTTTTCCATAGGAATCAATGTTGAAATGGACTGAGTCCATTTTAACATGGAATTCAATGGGAAAAAGGGGTCCTTTTCATACCCCTACTATCCAAGTGGGCATGGAGTTGGATATAAACCTGTGGCGAGCGCAGCGAGCCACCGAGCCCGAAGCGTGGGGAGCGAAGCGAGCCCCGCGAGGGGACGGTATTCTGTGTCCCCTCGCGGGGCTCGCTACGCTCGCCACGCTTCGGGCTCGGTGGCTCGCTACGCTCGCCACAGGTTTATATCCAACTCCATGCCCACTTGGATAGTAGGGGTATGAAAAGGACCCCTTTTTCCCATTGAATTCCATGTTAAAATGGACTCAGTCCATTTTAACATTGATTCCTATGGAAAAATCGGGTCATCGCATCGCATCCGATGGTCGCATGCGATGCGATGCGATGTACCCGATTTAGAAATCGGCAGCCCAGATACTACATAAGTACCGAAAAAGATGTTAATTTCATCACTAATTGGCTTTTTTCTAGCAATATAATTGAATTTATTTATTTATTACTGGTTATATGAAGAGCGCACACATATTCCGCAGTGCTTCCCAGAGAATATTTGAACATTCACATCAGTCCCTGCCCCAGTGGAGCTTACAATTTATATTCCCTACCACATGTCCATGCACACACAGACATTATAGGGTTAATTTTGTTGGGAGCCAATTGACCTATCAGTATATTTTTTGATTGTGGGAGGAAACCGGAATACCTGGAGTATACCCACACAAACACGGGGTAGAAAGTACAAATTCTGCACAGTGCAGTGAGGCAGTTATGATTATAAATAGATATATCTCTATTCAAATCTTCCATTTTCAGAGAAATTGTCAATCCCAAGGCTCCAGGCTTTTCCAGTGTTACCAGTTAACCGGATTCTGCTGCTGCTTGTTCCTGGTTATTCTCCTGTTGCCAGATTGGCTCCTGCTATACCATCTCTAGCTTCCATCTGCAAGTCTCTGTGCCCAATCCAGGATACCTCAGCGCAGACCAGCCTGTACCACCAGTCTGATATTTACCTGCACCATCGGTTTTTCAGACCGACCATCGGTAACCAGTCCGATATCAAGCCTGTATCATCATTTCCCAGACCGACCATCGGTACCCAGCCCAATACTCTAGTACCATCGGTATCCAGTGTTAAGTCTGTAACTTATATTATATCAAACCTTCATGAAGGAGGACACAGGAAGTTCAGCATGCTTCTTTACTCCTAAACTGCAGGGCAGGAACTACATACATTACAGGTATTCATACGCCAACTTACACACAAGAAAATAAGATCTGTAATATCCTTCCACGGGATACTTACACAGCAATAGGAACTATATACGCCACATCCAGTCCAATACCACTCAGCACCATTGGTATCCAGACGGATAAATACCTGTACCATCGGTTTCCAGAATATCCACAGCCTGAATAATGGAGACTCTGATAGAGGGCCGCAACCTGCCCGTCGGGCACAGCAAAGCCCCATGCAGGACTCCCGGGTGAAAACCACCGGCGGGTGTAGACTCCGCGCCTCTCTCAGACTATTCACCAATTCCCTGTTCGCCTGTGCCCTCCATGTTCCTGTACCCATCTCCTGCATATTCACCACTATATCAAGTCTCCCCGTTATCCATCAGTGTCTACAGACCCACTTCGGTCACAGCTGGAACACAGCACCCCCAAGACCTGACAATCTGATTGATGTATAAAAAGCAATTTTAGAAACTCATGATACATATCAATCAATAAGCACAATATTGGTGTCACTGGTGTATTAAATATAGGTGGGACATGGGGGAAATGTATCAAAGCATGGAGAGTGATAAAGTGGGGAGAGATAAAGTACCAAGCTTTGATAAGCCTCCCCCTCTAATCATCTCTCATTTAGATTAGTTTAACTTCTTCCCAAACCCAGTGCCTTCATATATGGTGGGTCCTGTAATAAGGCATTGCAGATCTTGGCAAGGACTACCAAGGGTTAACTCAGGAATCCCTGCCCATCTCACGGTAAATAACAAATAATGACATTCCCACTAGATAAAAAAGGAAAAGCCGTTTGGAAGGTTTATTGAATGGTTTAAAACTTTAAGGCCTGCAAATTAGTGGATTATGGCTTAAAAGATTGAGACAGTGAAATATATGTTCATATATAAAGACAATATTATAAAAAAAATTGCAAAAGATTAGCATAACATTACCTCTTTTGTATGGTATTCAATAATAACAGAGTAAGAGATTCAACAATGACTATGGCTTTAGATTAGTAGTAACAGTAATAATCAGGTTCAACACCATGGCCCTTATTCTGATTCACTCACAAAGGCAAATTCCTTCTCAAATGGACAAAACAATGTGCACTGCAGGTGGGGCAGATGTAACATGTGCAGCGAGAATTAGATTTGTCTGAGTTATTTCATTTCTGTGCAGGGAAAATACTGACTATTTTTACACTGCAATATAGATCTCACTTTGAAGTAAAACCCCACCCAAATCTAACTCTCTCTGCACTTGTTACATCTGCCCCACCTGCAGTGCACATGTTTTTTCCATTTGAGAAGGAATTTGCCTTTGCTAATGAACCAGAATAAGGGTCCATATTCCATAGAAGCAACCGCAACCATGTTAAGAATTATGTTAAGAATTATTATACCACAGGGGTAGATAAGTCAATAGATATTTTATTTGCAAAGTTGTGGAATGATACAAATACACTATCCACCGGCAAATAAGGTCCTGCGTGCAGGATAAATATAGTGAGATCGCTGGTCAGGGCCAGTGTTCTCAGCGGAGAACACTGGCCCTGACAGATCGCTCAACACACAGAGCTGACACATCGCAGTAAGGTGCTGTGAGCTGAGCGATCTTGCTGAGCAATCTGAGCAATTTACATTGCTTTGATCACACAGAAGTGCCCCCCATGTGTAGGCCCCATGTGTAGTCCACTGGCAAAGATCCTTGTCTAGCCTGATTACTACAAAAGAAAAACAAACTGGCTTCCATAGTGAGAGTGCCACAGTGTAACTATCAGTTGCAACAAATAAGAATAGTTAGTTGACAGACCATGCCCAGAACTCATAACGAGAGACACTGAGGGGCAGATTTATAAATCTTGGTGAAGTGATAATTTGGCTGTACTTTATCACCGGCCAATCAGTTTTCAATTGTGTAGTTACAGGCAATGGGCGGGATTCTCTAAACTAAAAAATGTGGTAAAAACACTTTTTAGGGTTTTTACCGCATTGTGGGTTGCTCTAAAGATCCCCCGCCGGGTTGCCGCGACAGAGGGCATCGCCAGAAAAAGCTGTCGATGCCCCATAGAAGCCTATAGGCTTCTACCGCGACCCACTGCCACCCCGCATGGACCCCCGCGACCCCCCTCACCTGTGTCCGGGCAGCGCTGTGCTGCCCTTACCTGTGACCTCCTCCTCCCTGCACTGCAAATCCTCTTCCGGGTACAGGAAGGAGGAGAGCCCCCCCCCCCCCCCCTCACCGCAGCAGCACAAGCCGGGTAAGGGAGGGAGGTTGGAGCCACCGGGACCCGCTGACTCACCGCAAAGGACAGCTCTTAAGGCAAGAGCTGTCCTTTGCCATAATTATCGCATACGTTAGAGCATATGCAATATTTATGTCAGTGATTTGCGGTGAAGGGCAGGCGTGGATGTTAGAGCATCCCGCCCTTGGTTTGAAAAAAATGACAAATAGGAGCTGATTGGCTGGTGATAAAGTAACAGCCACATTATCACTTCACCAAGGTTTTTTAATCTGCCCTATAGTTATTATTTATCAGTTCTTAAAGCTGTTATATCATGTGCATGAAATGAGCTGCTTGAATAAGAAATGTCAATACAGTATGTACATTTCATTCTGTGTTTATTGTTAGTTAAGTGCTTAATGCATGCATTATAGAAATATGGGTTTAGGTCAGGAGAGGTTGAGCTGTTATCTCTATAGTGATTTATGCTCCAAAGTTGTATGTTTTCTTTAACAAGAAAAGTGTTTTATTTAATACCTGTGTGATTCTTGGATCTAGGGTCACTTGCCTTCACCTCCCTGCCTGGAAAGAAAAAAGAAGCACATCAGCAATGACTGGATTTACACAAACCACCAGACAGAGAAGGTGGGTGTCACATTTGCACAACTGAACTATTAAGCTATCTATCGAATCATAGACTCAAGTACAAACATTGCTGTATAAACACTTAATGTTGATATCAGAAATGGAAAAATGGTCATAACTTTTATAAAATATCAAATAAGATGTTAGAATGGGTGCTCAAGAAAGCAGCTCACTCCCAGCTCAAGCAAACATGACATTATCAACTTGCAGGTGGATGTACTGTATGCACCCGAGCAATCTGAGCTGTGTAGGTTCCACACCACTTTATTGGTCTAGTACTACTGGGTCCAACTTTAAGGAAGAAATATAGGGCCTTATTCAGATCTGGTCGCTCATCTGCAAATTTGAAGATCACTGGCGAGTAGTTAGTCGCTGCCAAGACAGAAAAAAATGCACCTTGTGTAAATCTATGAGTGAATTATGAAAATATCACTATCCTGTTGCACATCCATACTCAATTCACTCACAATCAAATGATTTGCCCAGTCTGTGCAAATGTGTGTAAGTCTGACCCTTCCATACTTCTGCAGCAGAGACAGGCAGATCAAGGCCGGGGCTGATGTCACGCTCCCAGAAACCTCCAGTTACCACCACAAATGCCAACTTCCTGTTTGTAAAATTGCAATGGGATTGCGATAAGATATTTTCACTATTTCTGTCACTATGTAAGCTTGCGTATCCGCGATACAATCTGTATGCATGAAAATACAAAGGGCCCGCAAAAAGCTGCCTACCTATGGATATTCAAGTAACTTATTACGGCTTTGAAGTACTCTTTTTGTAGGGATTTGAAAAAGGTGATTTATACTGTACCTCGATAAGTGCTGGCTTTTGGGGCCAATAGGATAGCCCTGGCATGCTAATAATGGTAATTGGATACATTGATTTGGATGATCTGAGATGCATAACTTATGATTAAGGTGTTCCAGTCCTGATTTGAATAACTGTACTCCCATTCCGACAATTGGAACAGAGTGCCATGACTGTTGCTTGATGTACGCTGTCCCAGTGTGCATGGCAGTGCAGGGGTGTTATTAGGTAATAGGTGCGCAGTGCCTGGTACAGTACAACCCAGTGGATTTGACTTGCTACAGTTTAACACAACTATTGTGACCCATTGCCGCCTACACACTACTATAATATGAACAGGGACAATGTTGGTATTACGAAATAGTTTTGTACTAATATCCTAGTTAGCCCAAACGATGGGCGCTTATGCAATGTCTTGTTGACGGGTCTATTTTATATAGAAACCTACATAGAGTAAATCAATTTTTTTTTCTAAATGGCTCGTTAAGCATATCATCCATTTTTCCCTTACATATTTGCCTAAGGCATACAGTATATCCTTATCACCTGTCAAGTGTATTGACAAGGCAATATCAAATTATACCATATTTCAGTCATTACCCCCATGCGAAAGAGATCATAACCTACAACAGCTCTATTATTCTCCCCTAGCAATATAATATTGATGTATTTCATCAATAAAGAGATGAGATTAGCTAGAATTCCTGCATGGCACTTGGTGAACCTATGAGTTTATCTTTGTTTTTTTAATAATTATAGTTTATCGGCATAGATGTAATGATTCCACTCACTTGAATTGCTTCTTAAAGAAAATCTATTATTATTGTTTATTTTGCTCATAGACCTCTTATCTTACATATTCTTTATCTACAATTTTGTAATTCCTCTTTGGCTGCTTTGTTATATTGCTTGCAAACTCTCTGAATCAGGAACTGGGTGATTGCTGATAGCCTCAGTGAAGGCTTAACAAATTGCATAAGGTGTATGCCAAGAATCTTCTGACACTGCTGTGCAAAATGTATTTCAGCTGCTCCACCGATGCACGCAGTACTGGTTGCCTTAGGTCTACAGAATAGGATCTGTTACTTTTACTGTCATACGGTATGCCGCTAAAGGAAAACTGCATTACATTAAACACAGCAAAAAGTAGGGAGGTGAGGGGGTAATTAATACAGGTCGAGTATCCCGTATCCGAATATCCGTTATCCGAATTATTCCGAAATACGGACATTCCAGAAAGTGAAAAAAAATTATTTTTTTGCTAAAAACTCACTGGGGACATATGTAACAGCATCACTGGGGACATGATATGTAACTGGCACTATATATGTGCAAGACAATGATTGCTTGGCATTCGAATTCAGTGCTGAGATAGTACACACATTTTGTTTCACGTTTTGAAACCTTGTTTTTTGAACAATTAAAATATGTTTGCGTGAATTTCATGTGGTAATAAAATATATTTGTGTGTATATTATGTGTTTATACAGCATAAATGCAAGATACTTCAAAATACATCATTGAAATATTAAAATATTCCGAAATACGGAATAATCCGTTATCCAAAATTCTCCTGGTCCCGAGCATTTTGGATACGGGATACTCAACCTGTAATTATTTGCCTTTAGAAAAGCAGTTAGAATTTTTTTGAAAAGGCCAGGATGACAGTAATAGGATTTATAGGACGTATCCCTTAGAGAGATTAGTTGTATAGTTGTATTCTGCTTTGATGTTTTATATATATATATATATATATATATATATATATATATATATATATATATATATATATATATATATATATATTGACAAGAACACTGGAATAGTGTTTGAGGGCAGGTATATTTGTCCCAGGTTCTTGTCAAAAACTGTGTACACACGGGCATAAATCGCTGGCAATTTGATCGCTGAGCGACCATATTGCCAGCGATTGGAGTGTGAACCAGCAATAAATCGCTGGGTGTGCGCTCCCATTTTCAGTCCCCTAATGGTCGCTGGTCGGAGGAACATGCTCCTCCGACCAGCATCTTCCCCTGCCTCTTCTCCCGGCAGTGTGTCATATTTATCAGCGACCATCTATGCTAGCAATATATTTCCAGCAATTATATTGATCCATGTGTACGCACCTTTACACCTTTTAGTAACAGGAAAACTTCCATGAGAATGTTTCTTTTATGTTAAAGCTGAGTAAAAGCCCAGCTCAGGTGTTGGCCTCACAGAGGGCTAATCAGCACTTGCAGCTATGCAAGGCCCATGTAGAGCTGCTGGTGTGTGCAGACTGCCTGGGATGGCTGCAGAATCTTTGTGAGAGGAACAAGTCTTCTGATGCAAGAAAGCCATCCAGTAGTGACTGGAAAACTTGGTGTTTTGTATAGAGATAGTTAGGAATATCCTGTGTTTAGTTAGTGCCGGACAGGCAAGGTATTTTCTTTTGTTGTTTATTTCCTCTTGCAAATGATTGTTCCACTATTACTCTTCTTGGGAGGAGTCACTTGGCCTTTGCAATTTGGATGCAAAAGGGCATCCTGGCTCATAAATGAAGAGATTGATGATGAATGCGTGGGTGGATGAGCTTGTGCTGGGATCTAGCCGAGAGGTAGCTGATGCTGGACTGCTTGGGATTATTTAACTGGATTTTTCAAATACTGTACTTTGTATGGACATGCTGCAAATTACATTTCTGTGAGGAGTTCCTAGATGTTTAATGACCCTAGGTCTACTAAATTTCAGCTAAAAAATGTTGGCATGAATGAAATATTGTGAGGATGTGGATAAAGCAATTGCACATACAAGAAGTGACTTTTGGTCTTCTGTCCAGGCATGACAATTAACTTCTTTTATCACAGGTAAGTACAGTTATCACTGGTGCTGGCTTACTTTGATACAAACAACATCCTCTTTATTAACACCCTCATTAGGATCAGATACTTTCCTCTGCTGGACTAATAACCACTTCGACATTTTGCACTTTCACAATAGCAATATCCACAATTTTTCTTTCACCATCTTTACTTTTACTGTTGTCCACCCCTCACATTTACTGTCAATCCCCACATTTCCCTGTCATATAATTTGCTGGCATACCTGGCCTCAGTGTTTTTGTTTCTGCAGTGTTTTCCTGTTTTACAGGTGACACCTCTACTAGACAAGGAGCGATAAGGTGCTGCATCATGTGAGCTTACAGAAGAAGAGGCCTGAATGTATTTGGCCTTGGCTTCTGCAATATGGATTCTATTGCATGAAACAGCACTCACAGGACCACCCCTCATAAAGGAAGGGCATGTACAGTAAGTTAGTTTTATCTGTATAGCACACTTTTTCCAACAGGTCTCAAGGCCATATACAGATGAAGCGTGGCCCATCTTTGCAGGGGATGGCGGAAGATTCGCCAGCCACCATCTCCCGCCAGCCGCCGTAAGGGATGCGCGTGCGTCCCCTTGCAACGGGGCTCCCCCCGGGTCCCTGCCACCTCGCCGACGGTCGCCCTGGGTCCCGCCGCCTTGCCGCAGCCCCCCCTAACCCTGTCCGTCTCCCTGTAGTGGAGACGGACAGGGTTCCCATCCCCCCGCCGACGGGAAACTGAGACGCGCGTGCGTGTGAGACGCACGCACGTCTCAGTCAGAAGAAGCGCCTCTCCGCCGGCGATCGCCAGCGGACAGATTCTGGCGATCCCGGAGCAAAAGTGAGAGGCGCTCCATCTGTACATGTGCACATTGAGTGTTAAGGGTTCACAGACACACCCTAATGCTGTGCACACCCTTATGAACACATTCCTGCCGTTAGAAATACCAGCAATACACTATGTTTACCAAAGACTCTTGGTTTTTAGAACTATATTCCATAAAATTAGGCATTCATGTTGAGCGCACTACAAAGGTTACACTGTGGAGGAGAGACAAATAATGACCCAATACAGATATGTGAAAGCAGATACTTGTGTAGTAGTAAGATATACAGTGTATGGAAACATCCACATGAAGCACATCCTGTCCACTGAGGAACCATCCAAGGCAACCTGCTGGGGTGCACTGCTTGACTGCAGGGCTGGACCCACCATAGTCACTGAGGGGGAGCTCAGGGCATCTGCGGTAGGGAGCGCTGGGCATCTCTTGCAGAGCTTTTCACTGGCGGGTATGAATAGGGAGGCTAGAGGGGTATGGCACATTTTTCCCTGTAAAAATCAGGCCGGGCTAAAACAACCTAGCCTAGAGTGAACACTACTCACCACACTCATAGTAATGGCACCTTAACTATCATATTTTTTAACACAGCACTTAACCTCAGGGAACCACAAACTATTAGTCTAGAACTGTAACCTCGGGCTCGAGTCTGCTGAGATATCTGTTGTGTGAGGATGAGCACAAGAAATGTGACCTCTCTCCATTACAGGTAATATAGATCATCTGCCATCCTAACATATATGTCAGAATATGACATATATGACATGGTAAACAGATATAGGAACATGGAGAGTGATAAACTACCAGCCAACCAGCTGTTGACTGTCATTTTTCAATCAGCCTGTAAAATGACAGTTAGGGGCCACTTGGCTGGTACTTTATCACTCTCCATTTTCTCACTTTTCAAGGCTTAGTACATTTGGCCCATAGTGAGAGCCAGCTACTTGCCTATTTTCCTATATCCAATAATTTTGTTACTACAGTATTTGAAATTGTTTTCAATCATTTATTGCATGTGCGCCATTTATTGTCTCCCATCAACCCTTTGGCTTTTTGCAATCACAGTACTCAAAAGCCAATTGTATTAGCCATATTACTGTGCTGGATTTCTTTGAAAGAATGATCTTCGCCCCATGTTGACACCGTTTAGCTTGCATGATTGATAAGTGGCTGAACTTTCAGTTGATTTATTATCACCGGTTTCACAGTAGAAAGATCTGTTTATGCTATAAAAAGAAACATAATGTATACACTATTAAATATTTCAGGATAGGAACATTCATACAGGGATATGATACAGATGATGTTGGAATCGTTATTGTTATTCTCAGGAGCGCGACCAATGATTGAGGCTAAGTTTTTGCCTTCATTGTGGAGGTAAGGGTCATGTAGTTATTGCCTGTCCGGATAATATCAAGCTTCAAAAAGTCATAAAATAGAGAGTGATAAACATCCAGCCAATCAGCTCCTTACTGAGATGTTACAGACCTTATTTGAAAATAAAAAAATAAGACAGGTAGGAGCTGATTGGCTCGTGTTTATCATAAGCCAATCGGGGGGGGGTTGGGGTGTTTAGTCTTCAAGCAGAGTGAGTTAGGGTTACAGGGGTAGGGGGAAAGGGCTAACCCACTTATGGAGTTCCTGATGGGATTCTCAGTATTGGAATGGCGGAGTCAGCCTTGTGACCACCAGTGTATCATATGTATCCCATATAAGGCACTTAGTCAATTGTATTAAAGCATAAAATATATTTTGTTTGCACAAGTAATATATAATTTATAAATCAGTTAAAAATAAAAATACTGTAATTAAGCAGATAATCTCATTCCAGATAACAGTCGTAGACACTGTTAATATTGTTACGGAGCTGCATTTCCTAAAATTTGTTATGGCACATATGGATTTGTTTACACAACTGATCTATTTGTGGCATGAGGATTTTGGGCTTGATGCATTTTGAGTCTTTATTTAAAATATCTGCTTGCTAAGTAATGCAGTCTGAACCATTACATTGATACATAGGCCTAGATGACACTTAATAAATTTGCCCTGTGTTCCTAAGCGGCTAAACCATTTCCTCCAAGCATCTGTAGAAATTAGCCCCACAAGCTGTGCTAGAGAAAGCAATGTATTTCCCACAGCTGTCTATACTTCTGATAGCTAGCATCATATTTATGATGTGAATGCATGAATGATTGTTATTGATTTGAAACAAAGTGCAGGCAGATGTGTAAGCCACAATAATATCAATTCTTAAGTAATAGCTTCCGTTTCGCATTAAATACTTAACTAGTTTGATACCAAAAAGAGAAAAAGTGAAGCCTAAAACAATTAAATATTGTAAGCCTTTAGCCGGTGGCAGGTTTGATGGGACATGTAGTTCCACAGCTGACATAGGGCCAGATGCACTAAGCTTCAAAAAGTGATCAAATGGAGAGTGATGAACAACCAACCAATCAGCTCTGCCTGACATTTTTCAAACAAAGTCTGCGATATGGCAGGTAGGAGCTGATTGGCTGGTTCTTTATTTCTCTCCATTTTATCGCTTTGGAAGCTTAGTGCATCTAGCACATAGTGATTTTAGTTGCCTACTGTTACATTTCTGTATACTGTATTTTTTGTAACTGTGACATTTGTATGCTAATAATACAGTTGCTGTTAATTCATTCTATGCAAAGATTGCTGACCTAAGAGACCACATTATTGGATTATACTTGAATGTTCCATGAATGAATCACTAGTAATCATATCACAAGGTCTAATTTTAGAACTGAAGTCTGTCTTTTTAAAGTGGCAAGTACGTATTTAGAATAACCCATACATTTTTGGGGGGTGAGGTGTGTGCAGTTATGCAGCTTGGACTAATTCTGTTCTACTGTATGTAGTGGTGCCAAGAGAGGAAAGGGGTTCTAATTAACTAGTTCTAGGGTTAAAGGACGCCTCCTCACTACCTGCCCCCCCCCTCCTGATCCCCCAATACCTAGCAGCAGCAACTGCAGTAGCTCTTCTCAACTCCGCACATGCTGCTGTGTGCCGGGCTGCAGAGTGGCCAGGGAGGTACTTAAAGGGGATTATTCGGGTTGATTCGTAGCCCGGCGAGTCCTCCAAACCCCGCCTTGTGAATGATTGGCTGCCACCACCCATTCGCAGGTGCAATTCGCAGGCCAGGGGGATCCACCCACATCTTTCGATGGTCGTGAAGATGTCGATGGTGCACGCATATGTAAGGTTGCTGTGAGCAACCTTACATATGCGTGCATGCTGGGAAGGAAACGGGCAAGTAGCTGACATCCAGTGATGTCAGCTGCCTGCCCCCCCGCACCCACGTCATGGCCTCATTAGCATGAGAATGCCCAGAGTTCACATGGGAATGCCCATGAAATTCTGGGCCTTCCCATATGCCAATGGAGCCGCCTGCCACCCCCATGCGACTCTCTGCCCCCCGCCAACTGGAAAATTGGAAAAGGGTGCACGTCCCCCGCATTTCCTTCATTCTCCCGCAACCTCCCCTCGATGGGATTGCGTCATTGTAGCACCACCCGCCATTGTGCAATGCATGTAATACCGGCATTACATGGCAGGGGGCGTGGCCAGGATTGTGCTGGTTACGTCCCAAAACAGCATTTCTGTAGCGCCGCCCAAACCTCCTTTGCATCACACCGATGTCTGCCCTCCCACCCACCTGCTTCACGGAGCTGACTGCCAGAACGTAGGCAACCCTGGTTTTCACTGAGTGCCAAGTTATTATGGCCACTGAGTTAGATCTTGGGCCTGTTGGAAATTATGTATGCAGGTGTTGATATTGCAGGGTTACAGCCCAGTCGCTAAAACTGTGGTGTTGATGTACAGTATTGATATATACTATAGCAGGTAACAGCTATACTCAGTGTTACATGTACACTGGTAATGAAGCAAAGTAGGGTTTTATATATCTCACCAATCAGTGTATGCTGCAAATGAGAAATAGTGCAGGGATGCTGGAACAACTTTACAGCCAGCTTTCTTTTAGGAGCTAACTCCCACAAAATCACACTACAGTCTAACACAGTAAAATACAAGATGGCAATGGATATTCAGTTGCTCCAGGAGCAGGAAGCCAGGCAGTCAGTGAGAGCGGACAAGCTGCTGCTGCAGTACAGCCTTACTCCACAGCTCAGTACACACTGCTTAGGGATGTGTGTGGAGCTGGGGAGAGAAACACTTGCTGCAGCAGCAGCCGTCCTTTCTCTCTCTCACTCTCTCTCTGTGCATGCAGGATCCCTCCCTCCCACCCACCTGTTCTGCCCGCTGCCCGCACAAACAAATTTTTCCACAGGTTGTTTGTGTATCCCAAACAATTTATTTCAACTTTAACGACCTGTAAAATAAATTTGGTTAAACACATGAAAATAAATCAACAAATCATGTGACTTTAGCTTTGCCTTCTTGGAATACACTTTTAGTAAAATGTATTTTACTGACAGAATGGTTTCTAAATCTTGCACAGTATCCTTACCTATTTTGGAATTCCGTTTTACACCAATAAGACTTTGTTTTGGCTTCTGGATATCTTGAGGCTCACTGAATGCTATGTTTGTAAATTCCTCATTATACCTCATAGGTGGCTTGCTGATATAATGTATTGCAGAAGATATTTTCTGTTGATGAGATACATGTTCAGCTACTGGTACTGTCCAGTGACAAACTTTTTTGAATATTCAAATTCTGCTACCTGCTCTGTTTTTTAACATAGTAATTAAGGCTGAAAAAAGATGTTAGTCCATCGAGTTCAACCTATCTAACTTGTAACTACTGACTTGAGTAAGTCGTATCTATAAGGTTCCCTATGGGCAGTATCCAATGAGAAAAATTTGCTGTGTTTTATGGCAAGTTTGTGTTTTTCTCGCGTTGGACTGAGAATTTTGGTCTCAAAAAGCGAACAACCCTATTCAACGTGCACTTCGCGCCGTCTTTCTAAGTGATTTTCGCCGTGTCTCTCCGTGTAGCAATTCTCCATCTTTTCATGGAGAAGTGGAATGTGAACTTTTAAAATAAAAGTTTTTTTGTTTTAATTTTAGTGTCAAAAAATCAGGAATTTTATTCTGTGAAAGGCATGCTATTTTTATTCATGTGCTTATAGCACATGAATATATATTTAATTAAAAAAAAAAAATATATATATTTTTTTAACACATAACAGCAAGCAGGGGGCCGGGAGCCGAGAGACGCTCATTAGATATTCATATATTCACTGCACCCGATCATTACATATGCACGATCGGGTGCAGTGAATACCCGATCCCCTGTGGGCTCTCCTGGGGGCAGCCTGTGCTGCCTGGCTCCCGGGGAGCCCACCTCCCCCCCCACATATGTTCTGGGGCAGGCAGGGAGACTTCCATCTCCCTGCCTGCCGCCGTCCTCAGGCTCCCTGCGGCAGTCACCTCATGACGCCGGATTGGCTGAGACTCGCCGCGAGGGGCGGCGAGTCTCAGTCACATTGAATACTCTCTGAAGTCCCGTGACGGAGAATCTCCAAACATGGAGAATCTCCGCAAAAACACGCCGAGTCAGTGGCAAACGCAGGATTTTCAGATGGGGGTTTCCAGAGAGGTGGAGCAAAGTGCGGAGATTGACACTTAGGTGACCCAGTATATGCCGGGTCAGTTAAAGTATTATAGATAGACCAAATGTATATAAATAATAATAATAATAAAAAAAAAATATATATATATATATATACATACATATACTGTACATACATACATACATACAGGGGAGTCAACAGTAGTGTATGACCCCCTGGGCATAGCAATGTATTGGGGCCCCTACCGATCCTCCAGCGGTAGGGGTGGGGGAAGCTTTGATGTCCCGCGGGTGGTAGGGGGTATCATATCAACCACTCAGCATGTAGGGCCTGGATCAGTAATTTCCACGAATAACCCCTTTACTGCACAGATGGTGGGAGATGGAGTGGGAGAAGCGGGCATAGAGCTGAATGAAGGGGCCCTGATACATAACTTCCAGGGTGGTAGAGGATGTTTAATATGCAGAGGAGGGGTGAATAGTGGAGTGGGCTCATTATTCATAATCTTATGGTGGGAGGACAGCTTGCTTGACTGCAGATATCTCCAGTTCCCAGAAATTGATTTCTTAGATTTTAATGGAATTAAAAACTAGAGAATCCCCCCTACCAAATGGTATTGGGGACTAGGGGATCAGGAGGCAGAGCAATCTGCCTACGAGAATATAATACTACATACCAGGTGTGTGGAGCTGGAGCAGTAACCAGCTGCTGGAAGGCTGATATCTGGTTCTGGGAACAGTAGAGACAAGCTCCTAGTGTCCATCAAAGGGGGAGAGTCCCAGCTTTTGGAATATACCATCAGAAAAACTCTAAGTCAGACAGAACCTGAAATATCTGACTGGGAATAACAATTAACAGGCTTGGATGGGGACCACTGTTTTGAAGTCAGATATCTCCGGTTCCCAAGTGCCGATTTTTACAATTCTTATACCCATGGAAAGAGGGGACCCTCAGCTTTCAGTTGCGGGCCCTTAGACTCCTAAGGGGGTTTCTGGGTACCCAGAAACCCCCCTGCGTGCGCTACTGCGAGTGCATGGCGAGAGAAAAAAAACTCTCACCATGCACTGAGAATATTCTCATTCTCATTGAATACTGCCCTTAGTGGACAAAAATGCATCCAGTTTTGATTTAAATTCAATAATAGTAGTTGCTGTAATCACCCCCACCGGCAATGAGTTTCAGAATGTTGCTGCTCTAATGGTGAAGAATCCTCTTCTTAATTCAGTATGGAATTTCTTTTCCTTGAGCCTCAGTACATGCCCATGTGTCCTTAGTATAGGCCTGTGTTAGTGAACAAATCATCTCCCAGTTCCATATGACTCTTAAACCTGTATTTGAACATACAGTACTAATCATATCACCTCTCAACCTCCGTTTCTCTAGTGAAAACGTATTCAGCCTGGTTAACCTATCTTTGTATTCTAGTGATTTGAGACCTTTTACTAGCTTAGTCGCCTTTCTCTGTACATGTTCAAATGCATTTATGTACTTTTTAAGGTGCGGTGCCCAGATCTGAACACAATATTCCAAGTGTGGTCTCACCAATGCCTTGTAAAGAGACACTATCACATTGGCATTCCTTGAATCCATTCCCCTTTTAATGCATGCCAGTGTTTTGCTGCTGCACTTGAGCAGTGTGCACTATTACCCAATTTTTCACCTATGATGACCCCCCAAGTCCTTTTTTTTATACAGCAGAATTCCCAATAATAACTCAATTTAGCCTATAAGTAGCTTGTTCATGATTGTTCCCATAATGAATTACTTTACTTTTTCAATGTTAAACTGCATTTTCCACCTTTCCGCCCACCTTTCCAGTTTATTTATGTCACTTTGATAATTTCCTTACTCAAATTTGTGTCAAACACTGCAATTTTACTCACTATGGCCCTTATTTAGGTTCACTCACAAAGGCAAATTCCTTATCAAATGGACAAAACAATGTGCACTGCAGGTGGGGAAGATGTAACTTGTGCAAAGAGAATTAGATTTGGGTGGGGTTTTACTTGAAAGTGAGATATATATTGCAGTGTAAAAATAAAGCAGCCAGTATTTTACCTGCACTGAAACAAAATAACTCACCCAAATACCCATGGTTTTGTCCATTTGAGAAGGAATTTGCCTTTGCGAGTGAATCAGAATAAGGGCCCATGTCACTTCCAATATCATTAATGAATACATTAAACAAGGTGGGTTCCAATATTGAACCTTGCGGGACTCCACTTTGGACCTTACCCCAGCTGGAATGTATGCCATTTTGTACCACTTTCTGTCCCCGTTGTGCAACCAGTTTTTAATCCAATTACAAATTTTATCTCCTAACCCTAAATTACCTAGTTTCATTAATAAACTTTTATGAGGCACCGTGGTGTCAAAAGCTTTAGCGAAATCAAGCAGTATTACATGAAAAGATTTCGCTAAGTCTAGCCGCCTACTGACTTCCTCATAGAAGCTAATTAAATTAGTCAGACATGATCTATTTTTGACAATCTCATGCTGAGCCTTACTAATCACTTTCTCCTGTTCTAAGAAATTTTGGATACTATCTCTTATTATTCCTTCTAATATTTTCCCCACAATGGATGTAAGGCTAACCGATCTATAATTTTCAGGGTTAGTTTTGCTACCTTTCTTCCACATTGGTACTACATTAGCTATGCGCCAGTCCCTTGGTACCGTCCCCGAGTTTATTGATTCCTCGAATATCAGATATAATGGTAGTGCTATGACAAAACTCAATTCTTTTAATATCCTAGGGTGTATTTCATTCGGGCCAGGAGATTTGTTACTATTTAGGTTCTGTAAACTATTTTTGACTATGTCCTCACTCAAAAATACAGCAATCAAGAGCCGACCAGTTAATCTATTGGAGATCTTCTGAAAATACAGAAGCAAAAAATGTATTGAATAATTCAGATTTCTCCTTTCCTTCTATTACCAATGTCCTTGCTTATTTTTAAGTGGGCCAAAAGTTCCTTCTTTAACCTTTTCTCATTTATATATAATTTTTTGGGATTATATTGGCTATCTGTGGCTATTTTACATTCAGTCTCTAATTTAGCGATCTTAATTGTATTTTTTATTACAAACATCTTAAACAACTCACAACAATGTTTCTGGCATTTGGATTCCACAATCTGTAGTCATTTGCTTTCATGGCAATAGCATCTTCTTGAGTGGTTTTATAAGTCTGTTTGTTGTCATTACATATGGGCGATTATTTTGCTTTCCTATGATACAGCTCCTATACATGGGTTTTCCTGTGTTAGTCATGAACATCTCGGTTAATGTACTTTACTGATTTTTAATCCAACTTGAATCTTCTTAAGTGGTTTTAAGTCTGATTGCTGTCATTCTTACTTAAGATAAGTGAACTCTGTGGCCTCTCCATTTTCTGGTACATAAATCATGTCTTGAATTTCTGTGGCCTTTGTACTTTTAATTGTAGTTTAATTGTTCCAACATTTGTAGCTGTTAGTTCTTGATAGCCAATCCCTTTAATTGTAATAAAGTCACTTTAGATCAGGCAAGTCGAAACTATGGCACTCCAGCAGTTGTGAAACTACAGGTCCCATCATGCATTGCCACAGACTTGCTATAAGGGAATTTTAAAACTGTGTTAAGGCATGCTGGGATGTGTAGTTTCACGACAGCAGGATGGAAACAGTTTGGACATGCCTGCTTTAGATTAACTTGTTGAACAATTCTTTATAATATAGAATAAAAATAGGGTGCGCTTAGTGAAGTTCACCACCTTACTATACAATTCAATGGTAGACCAAACAGTTTACAACACATAAAATGTATTTGTCAGACATGGATTTCATAATTCAGTTCTTCCAAGATGTATTGATACCCAACGTGTTTCTTCATAAATGACCTCATCAGGGGTTACATTTTCTAAATCGTTGGGAATAGGCTTTAGGGCTGAACTGAAAGTAGTGTATCCACTTACTAATCTTTGTACATATGGAAAAAATACTTTTTTTTCAACAGGATAAGTGGATTTCAAATAGAATATATAGGAAAAATAGATTTTCCAACAGATAATCGGCAATGACCTGGGCCAATTGTCTGAATCATGTGCCTCCAGTGTCTGAAGGTATATATAATTCTTTATAATAGCTGAAATGCCTTGTTGCACCTGAATCAATATACCAACAACTTTTCTATGGCTATATGTGACATTAAAGGCTGTCTCAGCCACTGCATTTCTTGCTTTGCCTGTTATTCACATTTTCTTGTTTGCAGTCAATAGCTTTCTGTCCTATGTTATGAGAATTAAAAGCATAGTTGCTGTGAGCTTTAGTCCTGATAGCATGCCTGAAGTCAAACATTAATGTAATAGCTATGTTTATGGTAATTATTTTAAGCAATAGAGTAGGACCTGCAAAAAAAGTGTGATCCCCTGCCAGGGGCTGCAGGCTTGAATGCATTGATCAATACATGAACTAAATATCCACTGTTTATTATTGTTAGTTAAAGTACTGAGTGTGATTTATATTTAAACAATGTGGTCACAAACTATATGGCACCTCAAATCTAGGAATGTGAGGGCAGATGATTGATGCTTTTTTTATTAATTCGTTTTTAGTTAGTCTCTTTGTGGTCACACTTTCTCATGCTCCCTGTTTTAACTTATTTACTGTATCATAGCTTGTGTCAACATTTTCACTAGGTGCTGGTGGTGGAGCTGCTATGGGACCCACAGCTGTAAGAGTCCACCTTACCTGTCAACGTAAGTTGTGCTATATACATTTATCACCAGGAGGAGCTGAACCACAGTGTCTATTCTAGGGTCCATTGTTGCCTTAGTTAAGCTCAGTTTTTAGCTTTTGCCTTACGCATTTACCAAAAGACTGCCATTGTAGTACAGACTCATGCAAAAAATTAAGGTATGAACTTCAAGGTTCTAAATAAATATTTGTGCTGCAAAATGGAGGTTAGTTCTGTAAGATTTTCATTTTAATCAAATGTTTAAGAAAGATGGATGTTTGAAATCAGAATATCCTGCCAGACATCTAATTGTCCTACCTGGCTTCATCAGGAGACACTTATTCTTGTGATTAATGTTGTACCATTGCGTGTGTACACGTAAATGATGGTGGCATAAAGGACACTAAGTAACTAATGTTCCTTTTTTGAACTGACACAGAAACAACCATTTATAATATTACCAAGCATTTTTCATCAGCATGTTCAGCTCTGCGACATAAAACAGATCCACCTTCTATATAAAGCATGGTCCAAGGAAGTGTTTTCAGAGCAGAAAGACATACAGTATGAGAGCAGTTTGTTTTTGTTTTATAGCAACTGCAAAGAAGTTGTGTTACTCCAAATCAATAATGTTGTTAACTGGTTTGTTGCTGTAACAATGTTGTACATTGTAAAGTTCACTGCTCTTAGGAGGTAGATACCTTTAAAAAAATAAAGTAGCATTCCCTGGTGTAGAATGAACTTTAAAGCTGATACAGTCAAAGCTGAAATGGTCAGTCCATCCAGCCAATAACAGGCTCTACTGAGTTAACTGCTACCTTGGGTATTCTTGTGGGTTGATTGTGGGTTTCTAATTGAAACACTTTACTTCAGAGAAAAAACTGCACAACACAGTCTTCTCCTTTATGTGGCATTACATATCTGCAACTTTATTCGCCTCATTATAAATTTGGCTGAATATTTATCTGCACATTTCTTTGGTGGAATTAAACTTTGACTCTTGTGCTTACAGTTAGCTCTATCATTTCATCTGCCTCCTGCTACACAAGTCTGGGTAATTACAGATGATGCAGTTCCGCGCTGGACCTCCCATCTTACTCATGGAGAATGACCTCACTGCCTCCATGAGCCCTATCACTGATTCCTCGCATTGGCGCAAGGCAGTAACAGCAGCAAGCAGCAGTCAGTCTGGATTGGTTATGTAGCCAATCCCTGCAAGAATGGGGTGTACGCGCATGAGACACTCGCACGCCCAATCTCGGCAATGGGACGTGCGAGCGTGTGAGATGCTCACAGATCACCATCTCTGCCGTGCGCCATCTGCCAGCTCTGCCAGCTTTTCCGATATGGCGAGCTGGCAGAATGGCAGAGAGCAGCTTCATATGTAGTTGCTTCCTATTGGAAGTACTGACTGTGAATCTTGGAGCCATTTAAAGGGTTTTGTGCCCATGCAGCTTTTTCCTCATTTCTGCCTGCTAGATTTTCTGTGCGTGGGCCATAGATGATTATACAGTCCAGTCATTATTACCTAAGATGCAGCACGGACAGCTCCCCAGAATGCAAAATGGTAAGTCACTGCACATACGTGAGTACAGCATTGTAATGATAGGTACATAACTGACCTGGGGATTCTATCAGGTAAAGTCATGGGGATGGGCAGCTATATAATAATGCCATTATTGGTATTGGAAGTTTGCAACTAGATAAGGTATTATGGAAGTCTATTTTTTTAAACAAAAGAGAAATGTTTTACTCTACCCAAGCTAGGTACAGTATCATATTTAAAAGAACCCTTTGGGATAGAACACCCAAAGCTATTTTAAAATAGATCCATGTATTATGTATTTTGCTTAGAGTTTTGCAGAATTTTAATACTTGGGGGGTTTTTTTATCTGTGAAAATGTATGTAAATTAATATTTTTTAACAATAAGAAAGGAACATTTATGACAAGCCAGCAGACACCTATGCACCACTGCAAGAGGACTCAGTATGAAACACTAGCATAGATGGAACTATAGTGGGTACAAGGGGTACCATTTCTATGGGGCCAAGTTGCTATAGAGGACCAGGATCCAGGGTATAAAGTTGAATACTAATTTTCCAAATTTTGAAAAAAGGAAAATAGACAAAAAACACTGTTGACGTAGTGCAACCCTGAATGCGTAACTTTTTAAGGTGTCACCAACTACAAATTACATACAGAATAAGAACTGTGAAAGGAACAGCTTTTGGGGCGAACATGTGAAAATCAGAATAGATAGGTACAACTATAGAACAGAGTTCATACAACCCTGCTTTTGGGGGCGGTATATTCTTCACAGGAGTTCAGTTTAATTTTTTGGGACTTCCATGCATAAGAATTTTCATGAAAACTTGCAACTCAATGCATATATATATATATATATATATATATATATATGTATGTATGTATGTATGTATGTATGTATAGATAGATAGATAGATAGATACAGAGGAATCAATCAAATACAGTAGCTGAATGTTGTTATCCTAAATCTTACGGTAAGTATTCTAGTATTTGGGTCTTTGGCTTGCCAGTGTATCTTTCTGAAGAAATGTGCAGTTGGCCTGTCTTCACGTGAGAAACTCGGAAATGTGGGAAACTAAAATAATACCTAAGAAATGCGCAATGACTATATGCAATTACAAAACAGATTTCTGACATTAACGGAGGCCCTTGTGACAAATCATAGCACCGTAATATACTGTATATCCTGGAGAGCCAGGGCCACGTAACTAGAGAATTCAACACCACATAAACTCACCTGTTAGAAGCACAAGTTTCTGGTGGTTCACAGATCTCTGGAGCCACCAAACCAATTTTGTTTCACTCCCGCCCTCGCAGGTCAGCATGCCCAAGAAAGGACCATGCGCCTCCCTGTGGCCTATTAACCTTCCGAAGGCACATAAATTAAGGAGTAACTAGTCTATACAATAAAACATTTTTAAAGATTTTTAAAGATTGTTTTTATTTTGTAGAATACATGTTTTCAACGGTAATAATGTGTGGAAAAATAAATATTATTATCAACAAACATGCTCATTATGATGGTCAAGCATGTAAGTAAGTGATTAATTACTATGGAAAGCAGAATATTTAATAATAACATAACCCTTTTATTAACAAGTACTAACACATATTTACTACTACCTGAAAACCTAAAATAGCAAGCACATTACTCGTACAAATTATTTGATAATTGCCTCACATTTGCACAGTAATAGTGCATACACACACTTCGATTCCTTTTTTGATTCGATTTTGATTATATTTTACCTTATTGACCTGTTCTGAATTTATTTCTACTCCTTTTCGATTTTTACTATTTTCCATTCGATTTACTATTCTATGTGCATTAGATTTGAACTATTCCATTTCAATTCAATCTCACTGTATTCCTGATCATGAATCTGGATCGAATCGAATGCAGCAGTGAAAACATTAGATTTGCACTATCTACATTGATTTGTACTATCTACTTTTAGATTTCCATTATATAGTCTTGCTTGCCAATACTTTTTTCTATTCGATTTTCACTACACGGGAGAGCGTATTGGGATCAAATTGGCATCGACTGCTAATAAAAGTATTCAAATTCTATTTAATTTTGCTTCTATAAGCAAAATCAAATAGAAATTGATTGCACTATAACAGTCCAATACTTAAAACAATACTATAAGTTTTAGGACCTCACCACTGAAGTGCTCCAGAATGACTTGCTGCCTTACCAGCAGCAGAACACAGTTTTAGACACCTGGAGTGGCCACCCAACTTATTAGGACAGCGAAATGCAGATTTTAATACACCATCGTTTAATCACACATTTAGTGGCCACATGTGCATGCTGGTAATTATGTTCAGCAGGGGAATCGGGCAGAGACAGTGGAGTCAGAGGCCAAGACAAACATAGATACCCAGCATTACCTGAAAAGCATAAATAGTGTACTTAGCAATATACTTATGTAGCAGCATTGTGTTTATAAGATGACATATTAGTGACAAGGATGCAGGCACTTACCCAGCAGCCACCCCTCTGGCATTAAACCAGCCTCAAATCTTTCATAGAGGTGTGACTGGCTAAGGATGTAGGAATCATGACATGAGCCAGGTTAACATACTAACACACTCATGATTTTCATGTTTGCATCACAAACCACCTACACGTTGATACAAGACGCATGATTATGATAAGGTAAGAAGGCAGGCTACCTCTGGTTGATCTCAGCTCTACCTCTGTGCAATCTATAGCTCCAATAACCTTTGGCATGCCAGCTGTGCGATAGAATGCTACCCTAACATCTTGCCACTGTGAGTCCTGGCTAGGAAAGCAGATAGAGGCAGCAGCGTGGGGCTCTAAAGCCTCCAACACCTGCATGAGGTATCGGGAGAAAGTGGCCTGTGAGATGTTAATACCTTTTTAAATGTGTCAACCTAAGGTCTGTCATATCCTTCAGTGGGTCGACCATATGACCCATACCCATCTATATAACCTCATCATTTGGCATTGCATTGATGTTGCAATGCACTTTAAATAAATTCAGCTCCAAACTTTTTGGTAAGCTTATTCAGATGAATACGGCAAATTGTTAGCCGAGCACCGGGTTCCAGACATAGTTCACATTGAATGGGTGCATTCATACCCATTTGATCTTAGTAAAATTTTCCCTTTATTACTAAATATATTAATAAGCATAAAATTGTACTTGGTGAGGTTTGTACTACAGATATAACCACACTCATCATGGCCGCCACTAAGCCCTGGTGCATCTAGTTTGTAATGATGCAATGATCTTGGCATGCACGTGCATCTTATTCGCACCCGCAGCCATTAAGATTACATTATATGGAAAAAATCACAGCCTGGCATACAGAGTGGCAGGTGCCACTACTAAGCATCAGATCCATGATGAGACACTGTACATCTGTACTTTCATAGATTATGTAATTTATACCCTTTTCCCATTGCAAACCCGGGCCGGACCCAGGATCGCTATCAGGAGTCCGACCCGGCTTTGACTCTGGTTCGGCACTTTCACATTATACCCGGGTTGCTCATTATACAGAGGATGACCTGGGTTTAACCCTACTTATAACAGGGGTCAAATTTCTGGGTTGGTCGAACAGGGTTATAAGCTGTGGTGCTTTTCATACCGCATCTCAACCCGGGTCCATACATTACCCACGCAGCAATAACCCGGGTCCAGGGGCGGATCCAGGATAAAATGACAGGGGGGGCACCATGATAAAAAAGGGTTTGGGAGGGGGAGGGGCGGTGTTAGTGGTGCCAGTGTACATGCTAAGAGAGCGGCAGGAGAGGGTGGGAATGGAAATAAAAATAGGCCCTGCCATTTAAAGTACGCAGGCCCACCATGGCGACAAAAGTGAAGGATGTAGTTGTGCGCGCGCCAAAGTCACGCTCCGGAAAAGGGTGTGTGGCCAATCAACAGGGGGCGTGTCAACACCATATACAACTTCTACACATTATGCAACAAAATACTAGACCCCATTATACTTGCCCCTTACACATGATGCCAAATGGAATGAGCCAAAATTGACATAATGCCACATGGATTGAGCCAAAATTCAAATAATGCCACATGGATTGTGTCAAAATTCACATAATGCCACACGGATTGAGCCAAATGCATAAAATGCCCTACGGATTGAGCCAAAATTCACATAATGCCACATGGATTGAGCCAAAATTCACATAATGCCACACGGACTGAGCCAAAATTTATATAATGCCACACGGATTGGGAAAAAATTCACATAATGCCACATGGATTGAGCCAAAATTCACATAATGCCACATGGATTGAGCCAAAATTCACATAATGCCACATGGATTGAGCCAAAATTCACATAATGCCACATGGACTGAGCCAAAATTTACATAATGCCACACGGATTGGGAAAAAATTCACATAATGCCACACAGATTGAGCCAAAATTCCCATAATGCCACACAGATTGATACAAAATTCACATAATGCCACATGGATTGAGCCAGAATTCACATAATGCCACACAGATTAAGCCAAAATTCACAATACACTTCATAAACAGGGACATTGTCCACCAAAGGCACGCATTAAACATTTACACCATAATGTCCATTACACGTTAACACATTTACGCCATTATGTCCATTATGTGTTATGCCAAACACTATAATGCCTATTAAAAATTATGCTACATAAATGCTGCTTATCTACATGCTCATTGCCAAGGATTCCATGCTCATTGCCAGAGGTTCCATGATCGTTGCCATGTGGGATTACATGCTCATTGCCAAGGGGGAATACATGCTTGTGGTAAATGGGGGACAGCCGCCAGGCAGAAGTGATAGCCACTGACAGTGGCAGAGCCTGGCTGTATTCTGAGCACTGCACGTCCCGGCTATTTGAAATAATACCCCTTTCACACCAGAAAATGCATTCCCAGGTTGAACCCCTTTTACACCAGCCTAGTCCCTGCATTTTATGGTGTGAGGGGGAGAGAAAACCAACACTCCCCCCATTAACCAGTTATCTCATTTAACCGGCTATATCTTTGGAACCAACTGACCCATTTACATGAGACAAGTATCATATTTAAGAACTTTTGAGTGGGCTTTGAATGATTTTGGTCCAGTGAAACTGGAACGTTTGGTTCCAGAGTAATCTGCCCTCAAAGAACATGAACAGCCATGAAATTACATTTCAAAAATAAAAAAATCGGTTTACACGCAATATCTCTGGAACCGATTGACCGATTTGGACCAGCCTGGTATCATATTGAAGGCCCAGCGATTTGAAATTGAATTAAATCAACCACAAGCTTCTGTGATGCCAGGGCGGGAACTGGCAGCCGTCGGAATCAGGTGGGGGTCGGAATTGACGGGTCCCATATTATCCTATGGGGAAAAAACGTTACAGGTTTGCCAGGTGATATTTCCGGTTCCCGGGGTGCTAGAGACATGGGGCTGGGCTTGTTGGAAAGCCCTGGTCCTCAGCTACAAAATAAATGACAGAGGGGGCACGTGCCCGGGTGCCCCTTCCCTGAATCCGCCACTGCCTGGGTCCAAGGTGCGATTTAAAATGGGAACTCCTATTTTAATAGCATGTTTAAGACTGTTACAAGTGAAATAAACTTGGCCATAGAGTTGTTAAGTCTATTGTAAATATTGAAGGAATTTTATTTGTAAGACTTTTTTTGAGTTGTGAATTGTAGACATAAAACAAATTGTTTAATGTATGATTGATTACCTGTTACACTTGTGTGGATACAGAGTAAAAACCTTTTCTGAAATGAAATACTGAAGATAAAATGTGTGATATTCATTTTTTTTTTTGTGTAATATGTGTGAGTTATACTAAAGCTACAACTTCTTCAACTTGAAAAGGAGATCTTAAAGCCTAACCACAGTTGAAACATATTCAATTTAGTTAGTTGACTAGAAAAGACACAAACCTAGGCAACCAGGTTAACTTAAAAGACAAATACTTACTGTGTAGATCAGAGAGAATGAGAATAAGGGAATTTGCCTCTCTGTCATGGGTTGAAACCACATAAAGATGAGAGAGAAAAAAAAGATACTGTAACCGAAACAAAATCCTCTTCATCTTCTATGTTTCAGTAAATCCAAACTGTGAATATCATCAATACCTCTAAGAGGCAGTACTCTAGCTTGCCTCATACATATTTTTATTAGGAGAACACGCCAGATTTTGATTTGCACATACAAATTGCTGTGTATTAATTCAAAAAGGTACAATCAGTAGTAAATTTCCATCTCAGATGTGAGTGCGTATCAGTAACTGTTATTGTGGCCCTAATGTTGAATAGTAGCAGCTATGCATCCAAACTGTCCCTTTAGTAGGACAAAGGCTATAGTGGGTTAGAAAAGGGTATCGGGAAGTTGCTGCCGAATGGGACTTGTTTTGTACTTAGATAGTTGCTTAACGCTTATTAAACGCTATATAGCATACACTCATACATTTTCCGGTTTCACGGTAATATACAATTTATAAAAATTTACTTAGTCAACAGTTACATAATGATAAGTCCCACTTTCTTAAATTCACCTTTTAAGTTATTTTGACTAGAGAGCAAGGTTAGCCAGAATCACACTGTGGGAGATAGCGATGTGCAGCGTTACTATTGGCCAGCCAAATAGACTGTGCAGGCAAAGCCATTTTGACTAAGCCACACAAACAGTGTATTTGTCCAATGGCCAAATCAGCCTAGTCAAAATTGGCTTAGTCAAAATGTCTTTGTCTGCATGCCGTGTATACACCCCTTTAGACAATAAGCTGAAAAAGAAAAAAAAAACTGTCAAGTAATGTATGACTTTTTTCTTAGATTAAGTGAGGGCTGTACTGGCATGAAAATAGTCAAGAGTTATTATTTTTGATTAGTTGAAGAGAATAAACTGTTGCTAAGCAGATCATCTGTAAGGAAGGGGAGAGGTTAGTGATGGGGACTTAGCCTATCAGGAAGTTATGGGTGGTAGTTTCAGTGCAGTATATATAGGGTCAATTTGCATATCGGAACTTCCTTTTGGATTTTTTAGAGGCAAATACTGTAAGTGTTTCTCCATGTCTGCGCTCCTCTGTCCCTTGCTTCTCCAATTATTTACATTTTGTTTCCCTTTCTTCTTACTTAAGTCTTTTCCTCTTCTGCATAAGTGGTTGTTGTGGGGCATAAGTGGTTGTTGTGGGGCACCTACCCTTTCCAAGGATGGCTGGTGAGTTTTGCTCGTATGGGAGAACGATGGGCATTTCTCAAAATGTCCACCCTATGGCCCTTATTCTGATTGAGTCGGACGGCTGGCTCTGTGTGCGGTCGGATGGCCGATGTTTGGTATTTGCGCATGTGCAGAGGCGTATATGTGCATGTGCGAATGGTTCGCATGTCCGAACACGGAGTAAGGTCCGTGCAGAAAACGATCATACGTAACCATCCGAGCAGGGGGTGGAGAGGGGCGTGAAGGGCTGTTTGGGCTCATTACCATATGCATACGCCCCGCGTTTCATGGGCGTTCCCATGAAAACGCTGGGCATACGTATGGTAATGCGGCTGTGACGCACATGTGGGGCCTATGTTAGAGTAAAGGTTGGTAAGACCTTTTCATCACAGTTTTTATCTTTAGTCAGATGGGGCATTCTGTCACCGCTACTTCATATAGTTGGGGCGTTTCAGCCGCGCCATTTCATATACAGTAGTTGAGGTGTTTCAGTCACCTCCATTTTACAGTGGAGGCATTTCAATCACTGACACTATAAAACCCTAGTTGACTAGAGCTGGTTACCATGCGCATTCCTTGTCATTCCTTACCATCAGGGTCATTCCATATAAGAAATAGTAATGACCTTTTAAATATATGCAGTTACGTGTCTGTATCTTTATTTTTAGTTAATAAGCTAGCATAATATGGTGGTGTTAATGGTTAAGCACAAAAAATGAATAGCTTTATAGAATTCAGTTCACAGGTTCATAATTATAACACATATAAATCATTTTTGTTTAGTGTTGCTTCATGCATGCTTTTTATGTATTTATGCAGAACTCCTTTAAAGTTAAAATAACAGAATGCCAGTATTTCCGAGCTTCTGTAGGAACATATAATAAAACCATGACATTAAATAAGCATCTTTTTAATATCGGTGGAATGCAGTATATTTGTATGTCACTGTTTTGTATAAACTGTTGGAAAGTATAGCGAAAACAGATGATGTATTTGTGAGGCATTTTCTTCTGAAAGCTAAATTTACCATTAAGCTATAAAAATGGTACCATTAGGGCAGACTGTCATCAAATGATTAATACTACAAACGGAGTATCATTTCTTGTAGGTCTCCTACCAGGGTGGATCATTAATCTGAGATTTGTACAGTGAGTATAAGTGTCGCTTGCTCTTTTGTGTGTCCACAGGGACAGAGATGTCTCCATGGAGTAAGGTGGCATTTCCTATACTCATCAACTTGACACTCAAAGAATCAAGAATGTGTGCAAAAATAGTACTAAACAATGCTACCAGCACATACAGAGTATTAGTAAAATGCCAAAGATTACAGTTCGTGTATTTTTTTTTTTTTTACTTTATAGCTTACTGCGATAGAAACAAAGCCAAAATGACAAGTAACTTTGCACGTGGGTAACTAGAGTTGGGGTAAAATGTGCAAAGAAATTAAGATTTGGGAGGAATGTGTCCTGACACAAATTAAAATGAAATCTTTTTGTAGGCTAGGTATTTATTCTGCATGCAAAAATATAAATAAATATATTTGCACCTCTTGCATTACAACATGGTTTGTTCCAGATATAGCCACCCAAAGCATTTCCACAATGCATTCATACTGTGTGCGCTTAGGCATTAGGGCAACGTTGAAACGTGGAAAGGTGCGAATAGTTGCACCCGTGATCAGCTAATGTCCTCCATATGGCCTCGGCTACAATTTGCTTTATCTCTTTTGCTCACAATTATTCTCCTTTATGTCCAAGTAGCTAATGTCACAGCAAGCAACTTTTGCAAGCCATTAATGTTTAATCTAGCAATTTGGAAGAAACAACTCCAAGGTCCTGGGGCGGATTTAGGGGGTCAGTACACCCCTAGACATTATAGTAATACCCCCACCCCTTCATTGACCAATTTTACAATTTTCTCAGTTTGGCTATAAGCCCTCATTTCATAATTAACCCTTTAAGTACCAACGCTGCTGGGAGAGATGTGCAAAATATCTGCTAAAACTGCCAGCCTCGCTCATAGCGACTGTTTTTTTGGACCACAGTATTTAACTAAACTTCAATTAACTGACTTCAGATCATTTGCCGGCAGTAACTAACCTGATTCATATTCCTCTAATATGGCCCGGCCATTTTTAGGGGATATTTTGCACATCTCCCACAGCAATTTTGGCACTCAAAGGGTTAAAATAATATCACCAAAAAACTAGGAGCTATGCCATTTCATTTTGTTATTAATAATCTATACATATGTACATGTTTTACCCATCTGCACTACAATCAAGTGATGGTCTGTACACTAGAGTGAAAATATTGTGTTGTGATGAGGATATGGACAGTAATGGAACAAATACCCAAGTGCTGCCCCCCCCCCCCCCCCCCCCGGCAATTGGGCAATTGACATGCCTGACGTGGAATGGCTGCTATTTTAGCATATTTATAAAACTGTTCCTTCAAGGGTAACTATAAGATACCACTACCTGAAAAGTACAGAACAAGCATGTTCTGTTTTTCCGAGTGTACCATGTTTACTTTTGGTCCCTTGTCACATCATATTTTTTACCACTTATTAACTATGCATGGTATATTGCAATCCAACCCTAGTATATTTTACAAATTGTATTGTGGAAAGCATGGTTCTGAGGAAGTTGTCGGTTCATTATCTTGGGACCAATTGCAAATTACAGTATATCTGGACCAGTTCTATCTGTAGATGCTTATTTCCAGCCACAGATTTTTCATCAAGCTGCCACGCCTCTGTGAGATTCCTTGCTAACATCACTTGCATGGATTTTGTTGATGTTAGTAACGAATCTCGCAGACAAACAAACATAAGTACAACCAGCAATCATACAACTATACCAATACAAAAGTAACATGTACCGTCAGCTTACGCA
The DNA here is from genome assembly GCF_055691185.1 of Crinia signifera. Classification (NCBI taxonomy): domain Eukaryota; kingdom Metazoa; phylum Chordata; class Amphibia; order Anura; family Myobatrachidae; genus Crinia; species Crinia signifera. Next base: position 96,488,436 of record NC_139222.1, on the reverse strand, counting down.
GCATGTCCTGGACCAGGAGACTAAAGTCAGGATTGATCACAGCATAATGAGCTCCTAGCCCAGGTTACAGTAATTTAAAGGGAAAAACAATAAGATTCAGCAGGTCTTCCATTGGTATGGGGGTCATCTTTCACCTCTTCTGATTGGCTTAGTCCAGGTGCACATTTGTGTCTTTGGTCCATGCTTGTCACCTTGCATTAGGTTTCCCGCCATGAAGCTAGTTCAAACTGGTTATTGTATGTCCCCTTTCCATGTGGTAATGCATTCATTGTTATTACTATGGTTCATAACCTGCAAATAATATGTGGTACTATTTCCCTTCAACACCAGAACGCCGCGCATGAGACGCTAAACACACTGATACCAAACACGCAGGGAAAATAATATGTTTTAACATTAAACTATGTGTAGTGAATTTTTAAGCTAATTGACTATATTTTATTATTATTATGAGAGTATAAGTATAAGACTATGTCTGCCATTAACTGCCATTAACACAGTGCACACTTTACATAAATACGCAAACGCAAATGGAAGCCATAATACTCTAAAGTGTGTTTTGATGAACTTCAACTTCAATACCAGGTAGGTATCCACACAATAAGAATAAAATAAGAAAAGAGAGAAAAGGTCAGTGACGATGACACAAAGCAATTTCTTGGTAAGTACAGATGGAGCAGGTCACATTGAAGCTGCTTCTGGTGCTTCTATCACCATTCGCCAGCCGCCGATACCCACCACCAGCCAACAGAAGGGGCATGCATGCATGAGATGCTCACACTCCCCGTTCTGTCGGATCCCGCCGCCGTCCTCTGCTCCCTGAAGATGTGCTGATGGGGACGCATGAGTGTGTCACCATCAGATGGAGCTCCTGTCCACCAGCTTGCGCAAGCTAAGGAGATCTGGCGATTCTAAAGGCTGGCTTTGTAGTTCCTTTGAACTGAACTGTCTGCCATGCACATAATGCATCCTGGTCACCTGCTCCCATGAAATTAATGCTAACCTTAGTAATGCACGCTATTTTCACCCAAAAGTTTATTTTCACAGGATACAGAGACAACCAGCTCTGTTGATAATAAGATGTCTTGAAGCCAGGTATTTCCAAAATGTAGAATTTATTCCAGTATAACGAAATTCCAAAACATCCAACGTGATAAAAACAATAAAAACAGATGGTATCCTCCTATCCTCTGTAACCCAAAAACACCTTAACTCACCTGGTCTGAGAGAAAAGAGGGAGGCTTAAGAATGGAAATAAAGCCTAGGTCCCAGAATAGATGGATAATCCTCCTCTATACCAATGCGTTTCTGGTCCAATTTGGCCCTTTTTCAAGATGTGGATGTGGTGAGTACACATCTTGAAAAAGGGCCACATTAAAAAGGTAATGATAAAACCTGAATACTGTGCAGAAAAATACATAAATAATGCAATTTCTGGTATAAAATGTTCCTACAATTCATATACATACAGTTGCAGTTGTGATCAGTAATCAAACAATAAATAGTACACCACACAACAATATTGTAAAAAACACATTGAACTGGATCCTGAGATAGAGGCATAGGCGAATCTAGGGGGTGGTCCGGGGGTGCACAGGACCACCCATTAGCCCAATTTGTAGCTGAGGGATGGGGCTTTCCAACGAGCCCAGCCTCGTGTCTCTAGCCCCCTAGGAACCGGAGATACTGCCAGGCAAAGCTGGAACGTTTTCCTTATAGGATAACATGGGACCCACTAATTCTGACCCCCACCCAGTTCAATGGCTGCCAGTTCCACCTTCGGCATCACTGAAGCTCGCGGTTGATCTCAGTCAAACCCAAATCACTGGGCCGTCAATCTGATACCAGGCTGGATCCATATGGTTCCAGGGATATTGAGGTTAAATCGTTTTTTTTTTTTTTTTTTTCATTTCTTAAATGTAATTTCATGACTGTTTATGTTCTTTGAGGGCAGATTTCTCTGGAACCAAACAGCCCAGTTTCACGGGACCAAAATCATTCAAAGGCAACTCAAAAGTTCTTCAATATGATACTGGAGATACTTCTCATGTAAATGGGTCAGTTGGTTCCGAAGATATAGCTGGTTAGTTAAAGGGGGGTAGGGAGAGGGGAGTGGTTGTCTCTCCCCCTCACACCAGAAAATGCAGGTACTAGGCTGGTGTATAAGGGGTCAGCCTGGGAATGTCCCTGCATGATCCTGGGACCATATTCCCGGGTAAATCCCTGCATTTTCTGTTGTGAAAGGGGTATTATTTCAAACAGCCATGACCTGCAGTGCTCTGAATACAGCTGGGCAGCCCCCTGCTCTCTGCCCAGCTGTCAATGACTGTCTCCCCTGCAGCTTCCACTCCAATTCTTCTTCCCGCTTTCACCCCAGCCCGCCCCCCCTTTAATCATGTGGTGCCGGCGGCCGGCGTGCTCCCCCGACGTCACGCACAACAACAGCGCGCACAATATTTCAAATGTCCACTCGGCTAGAGGGGACACCAGGAGGGGAGTGGGAGCGTGCTTTGCGCTGCGCTCTGCTCCTCTCCCCACAGAAGCAGCTGCACCGCTCTCCATCTCTCCCTGCAGCAGCAGCGAAGGCTCATACAAAAATTTACAGTAAGTGGCACTTTTGGTGGCATTGCTTAAGGGACACTACAAGTGGCGGTATGTGGGGGGCATTATGCATAATGTGTGGCTTAATGTGTAAGGGGCATTACGGTGTGCAGCATCATGTGTAAGGGGCATTATGTGTGCAGCATCATGTGTAAGGGGCATTATGTGTGCAGCATCATGTGTAAGGGACATTATGTGTGCAGCATCATGTGTAATGGGTACTATGGTGCGCGGCATCATGTGTAATGGGTACTATTGTGGACGGCATCATGTGTAATGGGTACTATGGTGGGCGGCATCATGTGTAATGGGTACTATGGTGGGCGGCATCATGTGTAATGGGTACTATGGTGGGCGGCATCATGTGTAATGGGTACTATGGTGCCATCAAGCAAGAACCCCCTAGCAATGAGCACGTAGGTAAGCAGCACTTATGTGGCAAATATGTAATGGGCATTACGGTTTTTTATATAGTATGTAATGGGCATCATGATGTGTGGCACAATGTATAATGGGCATTATGGTGTGTGGCCTTATGTGCAATTGGCATTACGGCGTGTGGCTTTATGTGTAATGGGTATTACGGAGTTTGCTAAAATGTGTAATGGGCATTACTGTGTATGGTCTAAAGTGTAATACCACACCCTTTTTTATGATGCCACGCCTCTTTTCCCATGAGGCCACGCCCCCTTTTGCCACGCGGCTACGGCGCGCCAAGGTCCCCCTGCTATTATGTCTAGATCTGGGACCACCCATTACCATAATTCTAGATTCGCCTATGGATAGAGGTCCATTTTTTGTGGACAGCCAGAGTGATCAGCTGGCGCCAATAAGGAGTCTCCGTCCATCACGGTAAACAGACATGGCTTCTGGGTTTAAAGCCGGAAGCAGAAGTGACGTCAATATCCGGATCGGCTTTTGGAACACATACTGTAGTGGCCATTTCCGTAGACCGCATGCCGCTAGATGATTTTAGACATATTGTATTCTTGTCCTTCCAGTGCCATATTATTGTAGTGTAGTGTACTCAATCATGAAGGGCAGTATATATACCAAAACAGTAATGAAAGAATACAGTATTAGTAACAAGTCAAGAAGAGCTCATAAAAATAATTTCAACTTAAAAACCAACATTTCGGCCTCTTGGCTCCAAAGTTTTCAATTCATAAATAAATCTCATTTCTGTGCAGGATAGTATTTGGTCAATGTTATTAATTCTCCAATGAGGTTTAACAATCTTGATACCACAGAATGAAACCAAGTGACCAATATTACAATTATGAAATTTCTTATGGTAATCAGATACGTTTTGGGACTCAAGTGCCTTTTTTTACATTTCTGACATGTTCTACTAGTCTGATTCTTAATGCTTGTAAAGTTCTACCAGAGTTTTTATATCCCTTACTCTGAAATTGATCCTCTAGTTTTGTCGCCTGGTCCTCATATACCCCAAGTTTGGTACACTTTTTAGCCAATTAAAATGACGATTGCTATCAGCTCCAATAAAGGAGTTGCAATCTGTAGGTTTATTATAATTATTTGTCTTTAATTGACCATCTTCTACATAAAAGTCACAGCTAGAATATCTACAGATGGACTACTAATAACAAAGGACAACGTCATATTGGAGTCCTTCTAACGAAGATAGTGGCAGAATGAATCCAATTCCAAAAATTCCCAAAATTCTGTGATTTTAGCTGTTTTTAAGTTTAAAAAAAAAAAAAAAATACAGTTTGGTTTTACCAAAACCTGAAAGGGTGGTTTTGGCAAAACCAATCCAGATCCAAAACATGAAGGGAGTTTCAGATCCAAACCCAAGTCTTTGTTGAACATTAAAATAAGTTGCAATCTTTGGAAGACCATGTGTTGTACGAAACATTTTTATATTTTAAAGATCTTTTTACTGCTGGTACCAATTATCTATTATTCAATCTTAAACTTGGGTTAAATAAAGTGGTGAGCAAGCACAACCTAGATATGGTGAAAGAACTATCCCTATAATTAATTGATGACACTAGTAATGAGTTTACAATCTATATTGTGAAGTTGAGTACAAAAACACAGCATATAGGGGGTAATTCACACCTGACTGCATGGCCACGAATTGACACGGTGGCCAATGATCGATAGACTGTGCATGCGTACAGCACATAGTACACATGTGTGAGATCGTCCTGCAAGGAAAGCCTGCCATTTTTTTTGATCGCTGTCTGTACACAAGGTGATTGACAGGAAGTAGGCATCTGGGGGTGGTAACCTGCAATTCATGTGAGTGCCAAGAAAAGCACTGGGTTTCCCAGAATAAATTCTGGGAGTGACAAGAAAAACATAGGCACGTCTAAGTTTTAGGGGAGGGTGTGTGATGTCCGCAACAGCCCCAGGCTACTAGAAAATGAACTGAGCTGTAGACTAGTACCAATACACAGGTTATATGTATATAGTTCCAGTCATTCAGGATACACTTGGAAAAGGGAATCAATTAAGCTGTGGAATAGTGCCAATATAATACACTTGAAAAACTCCAATCATACCAGATACACTTATCTGTGGTATGATTGCAGGTGCACGATACTGTGAAGCTGTACAGCAGGTGCAGAATTACAAGATACTGCAAAGCTGTAGAGCAGGTGCAGTATACCAGGATACTGCAAAGCTGTACAGCAGGTGCAGGTCAACCAGACACTGTGAAGTTATAGAGCATGTGCAGGTTTACAGGATACTAAAAAGCTGCAGAGCTGGAGCAGATTTACAGAATGCTGTGAAGCTGTAGAACAGGTGCAGATTTACAGGATACTACGAAGTTGTAGAAATTAATAGGATACTACAAAGCATTAGAGTAGGTGCAGGTTAACAGGATACTGTGGAGCAGGTGCCGGTTATTAGGATAACACCACTAGTGCAGTTTGGCTGGTGTGGCAGCAGAGACCTGTAACATGGGCAAGGCAAGCTGGAAGAAGAACCAGGTAACAGCATAAGGAGATAAGGTTTCCCAACAAAGCACTAGGACATATCCAAGGACCACATTGGGGACCACAGTGACAGGTAACATCTGTGAGAAGTGACTTGTTGCACACATAGGCGCTGAAACCGTGGGTGCTCTGGGGCCGCTGCCAGGATCCCCGACGGCGAGCAGCGGGTGAGTCCGGGGGGGGGGGTGGTAGTCTGTGGGAGCACCCACTGGAAAAAAACGTAAATCGGCACCCCTGGTTGCACTGACACCTTCCCTCGGAACTGGATAGGTTTTATAGGTACCATCACACTTTGATTGATTCAGGAAACCCTCTGCTGATCACCTGAAAAACACAACAGTATGTCCACTATTGCATGATTAGTGCTGCACATCGACATAACTGTTACCTCTGCTGTCTCACCTTCCAACTATAAGAAATCCGCATGTACCATTCACCGGCTTACTAGCACCCGGATTGGTAGATTCCATGAATGAGGGCCAGTTACTCACACAGCTGGCACATACCTCCGAACATGACCCATTCCATGTGGGACAATGTGGGTGGTGCTGTGAATTCAAATAGGGGAGCCTCACCAACTGCCACCCCAAACACTGTCAAACATTGCCAACTGGGACTCACTGCCTGTTGATGTGGCCCCTCCGGAGCCACCACTGGCAAGGAAGTCAAGGAACAGGGCATTTTGTCCCTCCTGGAATGAGTCATGTTGAGCGGCATGTTATATGTGTAATTTGGGCTGGAACCAAGGTACAGTACAAAGTTGAATGCAATTATTTGAGTAAAATTAGAGGGGTTAAACTGTACTGCAATGATTGTAAAGGATCCCCAAAGAGAAACATTGCAGGAAGTTGTAAAAAATCTGACACGCTCCCTGCTTCGCACTTCTCCTGCTCACAGCATATAAAATGTATTTCACTCCTCTTTGCCAAGAGCTCAGCTGTGTATTTTTGCAGATCCTTGAAGCATATTCTGCTGAGAATAACTGTAGTGCCAGTATCCATATCCTTTCAACACGTCCTAGTGCCGCGTTCCTGTGGTACAAAGATGTCAAATCAAGCAAATTATTACATGTTTGAATGTCTTACTTTTGGCATTCTTAGATTGCCCCAGAGCAAGAGAGGAGCCAGGCTTGATTAGAACAAAATCCTGATGGGATAGTAAACTCGTTCTGTTAATTAAAAGAATGAACTTGAAATAAAGAGCCAACTGGGAAAATTCTCCAAAATCCTGTCTGCTCCGTCTGTCACATCAACTTCTATTCTTGTTTTTATTGAAGTTGATAATGAGTAGTGCAAGGGTTAATTCTATTATGAGACAGTGTGTGTGGCAATGAGGAGGTGTTAATGTCCCATAGATTGATGTTGATTTAGTTATTTATACATTATCAAAGGATGATAAATATAAAGCACGCAAGATGTCACTGTTTAAATTAAACCCATTGCCTAAGTACCAAAAGTGGATTTAGACCTCATGTGCCCTAGGCAAGATACCGGCTTGGGTCCCTCCTCCCTCGAACAATCCATAACACTATATTTTTGCTGCTGATTGCAGGCGGTATGGATAGAGTACCTTGGCGCGTGCACAGTTTACCAATAAATGCTCAGCTGCGTGATCATCGGCGTTGCATACAAATCTGAATCAGGCGCTAGGTCTTTTCGAAGTTGGCTAAATACCTGTGTTATATTTAAAGTAAACTGATTGCCGGCTTTACTTTAAAAACATTTTTAATTCTACTAAAGAACATGAAAGGGACTTCGGGAGTGTGGGTATGTCCATGTGATGTCATGACATCACACGGTAGTGGTGCAGTGCTCTTCTAGGAACGTTTTGGTTTGCCAGGATATCTTCATGTGGCCTCTCGGGACTTGCTGAGCCCTAGGTCGCCTTGTGGAAAATCTGCCTCTGCTAAGTACATTAAAACCCACAAAACTGTGTATTCAGGCTTCCCTTTTATGTAGGGATACCCCTGATATGATTTGGAGTTAAGGTTATCATCTGAGAACCATCACCATAATTGGATCAATATTTTGTCTGATAAGAGAGGCAGAGAAGAGGAGACGTTTGATCCCTTATAAGGGATGTATGGTACCACCTCTCTCTAATGGTGAAGGGACCAGGCTATCCCCCTTTGAATCTATTCCCAGGGAAACCTATCTATACCCTCCCCCCCTCTACTGTTTAAAGAGACAGAGAAGAGGAGACGTGTATCCCTGACAAGGACGTTTTAGTATTTGTTCATGGTTTTGAGAACTAGTGGAGAAAATACAGCTTTGTGTATTCTTTTACACTAATTTGGACAATTTGTAATGTGTTGTAGGGTCACCACACATGTGTTTCCACCCACCAGCTGCTCATTAGCGCAATATGTCACTATTCTACTTTTATGACTCTGGCGGGTAGCTGGTGGTTGCGGCGTCTCCCCTGAGGGTCCGGTGCATCCATCGCCGGCTCTGGGTCTGGGCAACACCACCTTGCTGCGCAAGAGGGGGTGCAGACTTTGAGTCTCTCTTCTGACCTCTGCTGGTGTTAGGGCCAATGACATTTCCTACAGGAGGGATAAATCCTGGTGCTGGTACAACTTCCTAGAGACCAATGTGTGAGCTCGCCATGGGTTCACTTCTTGTTCTCACTACCTGGGTACCTGTTGTGCCTCCAGCTGGTGGTTGCATTTGCCAAGTGGGCATCTTCAGTTATTACACCAAGCGGGCATCTTCAGTTATTACGCCAAGTGGGCATCTTCAGTTATAATGCCAAGCAGGTGTTTTCAGTTATTAAGCCAAGTGGCTTCTGCAGTTATTACAAGTGGGCCTCTTTAGTTATTACGCCAGATGGGCTATCCTCAGTTTACATTATTCCACTAAGTGGGCTATATTCAGTTTACATTATTCCACCAAGTGGGCTATCTTCCGCCAATTGGGTTATCTTCAGTTGCTATGCCAAGTGATCTGTCTTCAGTTTTGGGTTGCGCCCAGTGGACCATATTCATTTGCCGGACAGGCATTCACAGTTAAGGCAACCACCTTTCAAACCAGTAGAAGAGTAGCATCACCTCTGTTAAAACTTCAGTATCTGCTGCCCTCTGGGACTTCAAAGGTACTTCTTTCAGAGGGCCGCGACCTGCCTAATAAATGCTGCAAAGCCCAAATTTCCTTGCATGGGTCCCTGGTGAAAAACGCTGCTCGGTTAGACTCCACACCTCCATCTGGAAGTTAAGCCAACACCTAGGGGGTTCTGTCTATGCGAAGACACTACATTCGCCTGGCAACTTTTACTCCAGCATATACACCAGTGTCAGATCAACCACCAGGAGCGGTTCCACAAACTCAGGACGTGACAGACTTGGTGTAGGGCTTTTTGTCTGGTTGTGGTATACTGTACAGTAGCTTACAGACAATGTTTAGTTAGAAAGCCATTAGGTCGATAGCAGGTTGACATGCACAAGGTCCACCCTGACAGAAGGTCAACACAATTAAAAGATCAATATGGAAAAGGTCGACACCTAAAAAGGTTGACCAATGTTTTTCACATTTTTTGGTGTCAATGTTAACACCTGAGCAAGTGGACCCCAATTAGTGTACTGTGTCCTCTCGCATGTCTCTCTTCGCTAACCAAACTCCATGTCCGTGTGGATGGTAAATTATGAAAAAGTCCAAACAATGGTGTCAACCTTTTTATGTGTTGATCCTTTGTTAGTGTTGACATCTTGTAAATGTTGACCTTGTGCATCTCAACATTTTGGTGTTGACCTGCAAGTTGTCTGTCAGCCATCTGGATACCTTTTTGTCTGGGCGATTTTGTGTCCATACCGTGCGTCCTCTCGCCTGTATCGTCGGAGACCGGAGTGCTGCAGATAGCCGGCTCCTGCGGTGAGTGTTTCGGGGGCTCTCATTCTGTCCTGCTCCCCATGCACTGGGCCGGTCCGTGCTCCGATCTCCGGGGGAGGGGGGGGGCGAGAGGCTGCCTGCGGGTCCTCCCGCACGAATGATTAATGTATTAGGGGGGGGGCGAGAGGCTGCCCGCGGGTCCTCCCGCACAAATGATTAATGTATTGGCGGGGGGGTGAGAGGCTGCCCAGGTGTCATCCAAATCATCTGTCATCTGGAGGGGAGGCTGCCCGGGGGCTGCCCAGCTCCCCCCCCCCCCCAGAATTTACAGTTATCAACATCGCTTTCACACCGCAAACCTGCTTTAGACCAGGTATTTAGGTGCGGTGTGAAAGGGGGTAAACTGCTTCTGACCCGTTTTAAAAAAACGTTTTAAATACCTGGTCTAAAGCAGGTTTTGCGGTGTGAAAGCAGCATAAGTTTTGTAGTTTGAGCTGCTTTCAACTCAAAAGCCACCAAGTGTGTATGGGGAAGCAATGAGTGTTGAGCGCTGATGCACGCTACCACATCATCGTATAACCAGCATATGAGCAATGGGGTGGATGGCTTTCCATAGCGTCCTGCTATGGAAAGTCATCCACCCCTGGGACAATCGTTTGGAGGGATGGAAATCGCTCAGTGTGTATGCACTGAGTGATTTTAAGCCCAATGTTTGCCCAGCATTTGCCCAGTGTGTATGGACCTGTAGGTGTATCTCTATTAAAATAACAGGAACTCAAAGTCTGCGTGACAGTATGAGGACAATAGGGCAATCTTAATGCACAATGAATCCCCAGCAGGTTCTCTTCTGTCATCAAATTCTGTGTTTTCATGTTTTCAGCCATTATTCCATTTGATTCTTTGTAACAAAACAAAATAAATATTTTCCTTATATTCATTTACTTGTCACCAGGACTGCTGACAGAGGGGTGCCGTGGGTACAGCTGTTCTGGGCTCTGGAAAGGCCCGGGCAGCTCATTTTGCCCACGGCACCACCCCCTGCCTGCACATTGCCTCCCACTTGGCGGCTCCCCCAGCCAGCCAGGCACGCACACCACACAGGGCAGCCCGCAGAGCGCCGAGTCCAGGACACTCAGAGAGGAAGCGTCGATCAGCATCATCTGGGCACTCCCCTCTGTGTCACAGGCTCGGCACTCTGCAGGCTGCACTGTGCAATGTGCGCTCACGACGAGGAGACGTTGAGCGGGACCGAGGAGATACAGGAGGGTGATGCTAAACTGCTGCCACCACTGCTGGGTGAGCAAATGGGGGGTGGGGATTCAAAACTGAAAATCAGTCCCGGGCCCCAAAATTCCTAGCGGCAGCCCTGCTTGTCACATCTCTAGCTACCTGGGTTGATAGTTTAATTCATGCCTTGCTACCTCCACAGAAATATAAGCTTACTAAAAATCCCTGAATTCATTATGTGTGCATTTGTGTGGCTAAATGAGTGGAGAGACTGTGATTCCAAATTACATTATTTTTGTTTAATGCATTTTTATTAGTTTACCCCTGGCTCCGTAAAAAAAAATGAGATGGCAACAGTGTTCATTGTAAAAAGACATAAATTTGCATAGTATATGTAAAACAGACAATTTCTGTTACATTTATCTTGCAGCAGGGAAAAAAACTCGAAAACAAATTAGGCATAAGGTTATTAGCAGATAACAAAAACAAAACACTGGATAACTCGGTAACAGGCAATTCATTTCTTGAGTTCACATGTGGATGGAAATACTGCAGGATAGAGAATTAGAGGCAAATTATAGATAGTAAAGCAGTAGCAGGTAACAGTGATTGAGCTCCCATGGATGTGGTCATGGGCGGATTTATGGGGGGGGGCACCCGGGCACGCCCCCCCCCCCCCCCTGTTGTTTAGTTACTTTTTTTAAACTATAAATTTTTCGTGCTGCCCTGGACACCCGGACATATATATAGTAATAGGGCTGGGCTGGCTGCCAGTCAGCCTGTAAGCCAGCCCTTGTTTGCCAGCAGTGTCTGTGATGATTGCCTTCCCTCCCCTGCACACATGATCTGTGCAGGGCAGAGGAGCCAATACCCAGATGCCGCCTCCCCGACAACCTCCTTAGATGCCGACAGGTCATGTGGCCTGGAAACTGGGGAGTCTGGACACAGAGACGCTGGCCGCTGCCCTGGTGAGTAAGCAGCAGTTGAGCAGCGTTACTAGGGGGAGCCAGCACCGGCGGCAGGGTCTGCGGAGAGCTCTGCAGAGAGCTCTGCTGGATAAAATGTTTGTCCTGCAGCAAGCTTTCCCGCTGCATCAGTCACCGTCTGCCCCGTTGCCACTATGTCCTGAGAGTCTGTGCAGGGCAGGCTGTGTGCCTCGGTTGCTCTGCCGCTCCTTCATCCACTGTGTCCCCGCCTGTTCTGCACTGCTGTACCAGCCACCCTACACCCCCCCACCTGGCTCTCATCTATCCTGTGCTCTCCCTCCCTTGCTCCCTACTCAGTATCTCCTCTATCTCTCTCCCTTGCTTCCCAACATCATCCCTCTATCTCCTCTCTCTCCCCAGCATACCCCCTTCTCTTTTTCTCCTTCTCGTTTTCCCTTGCCCCCTCCCTCTCTCCTCTGCTCCCTCCCTCTCTCCTCTTTTTCCCCCTCCCATGCTCCCCCCCCCCCCTCGTCCATCTCTTCCCTGAGCTCCCCTGCTATTTCTCTCTGGCCTCTCTCAAATATCTCTAATATCTATCTCTCTCTCTTTCCCCCTAGACTCTTTTTCTCCTCTGTCTCTCTGCTCACCATCTCTTTCTCCACACTTCCCCCTCTCCCGCTGGTGTTGGCGTTAGGCATTGCTACTAATGTCAGCAACTGGTGCTGGTGTTTCGCAGCACTACTACTGAGGGCAACAGTGGGCATTACATAAAAGCATTGCTACTACTGAGGGATACAGTGGGCAGTATGGGTAAGCAAAGCTACTACTGTGGCCAACAGTGGGCATTATATGTGTAATCTTGGCTCATACCATATGACATAATGGGGGAAATTTACTAAAGGAAATTTGTAAAAAAATAGGTGTATTTGTATCCAGTGAACAAGAGAACCAAACTGAGTTGGTATGGAGCGCCTGCCAGGAGTGGTTTAATCAGACCAGCAGCTGCTTTGGGGAGTAGTCAGCTCCCAAATGCACGAGAAAAACAATAGATAAATAAAGCAGCGCTGAAATTACAATGTAAGATTTATTGTACACAATAATAAAAACATAAATTAAACATTAAAAATTGAACCATTGGCATGTGCAGATATAGAGATATTGGTGGACCCAATAATTATAATCACCGGTAATTGAATGGTGTTTTTGACCTGCTCTGATCCTGGGAAAAAGCGGGAAAGTCCTTATTTGCCACTGGGTGGTTTCCTGAAGCTGTTATCACGGACTACGACTGATGGCATAGGGGGAATTAGCCTATCAGGAGTCCCACTTCTGCGAGTGGTCAGGTATCCAACGGAATTGATGTGGCTTGAGACTTCCAAGATGGTGGGCATCCGATCAGGTGATTAGGCAGGTAGGACAGTCCTTTAGCAAGAAAGGTTAAAGTCCTTGGGTGATTGGGGTCCAAGCAAAAGAGTCACCAACGCGTTTCGCAGTGCCTACTGACTGCTTTGTCAAGGTGTCCATTAGGGTCTGTGGGTGCCATTTATATACCTGGCTTCCCTTAGGTTCATTTGCATACCAAATTGGTTCAGTATCATACAAAATATAAAAAAACATAAAATAAACCTACTCGGAGACAGTAGAATTAATCATTTATCTAAACTATATATTTATGACACAATTCGATTATTGAAAAGATGAGAAAAAGAAAGAATAAGATATATTAACGTTCATATCACTTCCGGGTCAGTGCCCTGTCATAACAAAGATTAAGAAAGGGTAGGGACTGTCACAAGTGTGGTGCACCAAAAGAGAAATTAATTTTAGACTCATAAAAAATACCTTTTAATTGGTTCATTTAAAACTGCGAAATATACAAACTTGACATAGAACATTAAACGGTGAATACAGTGATTTTAAAAGATGCACGTGCGGTTTGACACGCTGTACCTCCTATTTAATTGATCACTTCTCTTGTTATTACCTCTTATTTATCTTCCCTTGAACCGTCTCTGATGGCTCCAGATGGCCTGTATTACAGGGAGCGGCGGGTGGGGTTATTGAGGTATTGATATGGGGTGATCCTTATATGTGTGCCTGTCCGTGTTTGTCAATTGACTGAGTATAGTGGTGTCTCTTAGAGATATGCCAGTATAGGTTATAGTGAATAAAGTATAATATAAACAGAGAGAGTTGTCATATTATTTATTGAAGTTGGAATTGATCCAATTTCTGAATCTCCCGGTGTGTATGCTCTTATTGCGTGTGGAGTGTGGGACCAAGAGTAGGTGCACTTCTGGGATTTGTATGGGGAAATAATACCCCTATAGGGTCCCTCTTTACATAGATTTCCCAGTTAAAATAGGTTATTGCACTATCTCGTTGATAAACAAATATCAAGGTGGTCTGCACATTTAAACCGGAGGAGGTTAATACCCCTGTCGGGTCTCCTCTCACATAGGATACCGGTAGGATTTATTTATACACATGGGTTGGTGAGTTTTTCAGTGCCGTATTTATCGTTATATATCTACACACTGACCAATTGATTGGTCTATGAGATTGATACAATACTAGAGGGGTGTAATATCCCAGCCGGGTCCCCTCTTATAGGTGGTTTGTGAGTATGTAGATTTAGTTTATTTTTATTTTGAACACGTCCTATACGGTCTTACTATTAAGGGGGGGGGGAAATATCCCAAAGGGTCCCCTCTTATTTGTTTGGGTACGTGCGTGTCTATTAGAGCACTATATCACCAGTGTTATCCCATTTATTTATTCAATGTACTCCTTCATACACACTTGAGATTTAGATACATAGTTTATACAATTTATCCACTTATTCGCTGCTGTTTATTTTTCGTGACTGTTAATGCACATATTAATTTTCGCATACACACTGTACAATAAATTGGTGCTGTTTTGTTAGTATATTGGTCAGTTCTGGGCTAGTGAAACCGGCAGTCAGATAGTATGATATTGAACAGTAGGCTTCAGAATAGCGCTAAGGTTGTTAAATGTATAGACTGCCACCCAGTTTTAATTTATGACCGTGTGCAGGTACACACTGTGCAATTAATTAGTGCTTGTACAGTCGATGATCCGAGCGTTTCTGGACTAATCAGATCGCTAGTTAATTAGTATAATACTTGATAATAAGCTCCAGAGTAGCGCAGGAGATAATGAATATATACACTGTCATTCAGTTTATATCGCTGAATACAGACTGTTCATACTGTCATATATATAATGGCGCATCAGATCCGATAATTGCTGTGGGTACTACACGGAGTCCCACGGGTGATTTAATTCACTAGTAAATTAAGGATGTACTCTGGCACCACATACAACAAAATAACAACATTAGAGTCCTGATAAGGACTAATATTGGCGGACACGGAATCTTGTAAGTAAAAGTCCTGAAAAGGACTATATTCAGGCACAGAAGGAGGTAAGCGTGTGGAGCGACCGCACGGCTGTGTGGCCGGCGTACGCTTCGCAGATCTTCCTCAGGGCAACCGGCGTTGTTGTCCTGAGGGGGTTTAAGTAGGCAGCATTACATTTGAACTGTCCAATCCTGATTTTTCTGTCTATCGCGTCACAGGTATGACGAAGGCTCTCAGACACGCTTTTAATTGGATGTTTATCACGGCATAGTGTAGGTATTTTTTTATATATATAGTGTATAATCTTAACCATATTATTCTTGGGGTAGTACTAGGTTCTATTCATTATGTGTGGACTGCGTCAATCTGATATTATTTTGTGAGTTGTATTTATACATTAATCTTGACGTTTCGTGGACGGGCATGTATGCGCCTCGCCGTCTATCCGATGGATGTCCCCACTCCGGATTGGTACCATTTCATATTTAATGTGAGATCATTACTAGTGTTGAGGGTACTATGTTGGGGGATACACTTTTAATTGTTTGTTTTTCGTCTTATGATTAATTGTTGATTTTACTGCGATGTAATCCTGCTCATACGTTGGCGTAGGCAGGATAGTTTCTATGTCAAGTAAGTTACGTGACATTGGTTCACGTTAGTTTGGTACCCGGCTTGGGTATCCAGTCTTTTGTTGTTTATATACAGACGCATATGTTTTGTTACGTTATAGGTCTCCATGCAAGAAGGCAGGCACTCCATGCCCATCGGCGCGTCAGGTGAGTAGTTATTAATTTTTATATGTTTTTCTTATTCTTATTTTTATTAATAATATTTGTGTAGCCATTCAATATCATCCTCTGTATGGTGGTTAATCATATTGTGTCCTTTGTTCATCGCCACGTAGCATGTCTTAGTGTGATATCCTGATTTTGGGGTTGATGTCCCCTCTCATCTCGCTGTAGTTCGCTATATGGTTTATTGATACTATGTTGTTCTCAGGAGTGAGACCCCAGACACTGGGTTGGTGGATGGGTTATGTAATCTTGTCCCTCCAGGGGATCCTGATATTCTTCTTAATAAGTTGTGTGGAGGGATTGAGGATTGGCAAATGTCGTGTATTCCAAATTGTATAGGGTGACAAAAGTGATCATATTAATAATAGTGGGTATGATGATGATTAAGGTGTAATTGTCTATCCAAACAAAATAGAGTTGCATATTTGCGTATTTGGCATATTTGCGGTGGGGGTTAACCGTGGTAGAGTTTACAAGAAAAAAGTGCTGATTCATGTCTAAACGTGCAAAAAACAGTGAAAAATATAATCATAAAAACAGTGATATCTACTTGGTTATCTTTATACATGTGTATAGTGATTTATCGCTATATACAAAGGGGTTGTGTCGACAGTATACTGATGTATAGGGGTGATCACACAAAAGATGGACATGTGATTGTATTAAGTGTGTCCAGTGAGTGTCAGAGTTGTGGTAAGGTCTTAATACACAAATTGATAGTAGGTAGTAAAGTTGGGATTGGGTATTGGTATAAAAATGAGGCTGAATATTGTTGGAATGGTTAGAGGGTGAGATATCAGAATATTACCCTAGGAAAGCCGCATAGCTATTTTCCTCATTAAGGCCCTTCGGGGTCCATAGTATCCATGAGGAAAATGTCATAGACAGATCCGATTGCTTCCGGGTCAGAATTTCTATTATTAATAGTTATATGTTCCCCAGTGCGCTGGGCGGCGTTTAAGCACTCGTTATGTGGGATAGATGAGAACAATCTTTTCACATATTGTTACTCCTCCCGATCGCACACAGAGTGTGTGTTACGAGGGTATTGTTTACCTCTGCCCGGAAGTGATGTCACGTCTAGCATCCTGGTTGTCATGGATGCGGATGCATGAACCCGGAAGTGACGTCGCGCACGGAATTTGTCAGTGCGCACGTCATATCCGGCTCATTCGGCGTCCTGACACCCATTAGGTCAGGACGTGGATACTCCGGCAGGTAGTACCGGAAGTATCACTGCGTTGTTATGGAGTTATCCACGTCATTTCCTGTGTGTGACACGCAAACGGAATGACTGCATCCTGGTTTTTGGAACGCAAATAGAATTATATATCGAGCTGTTGCTTAGAACAAAGTTATTATAAACAGTTATATTACAAATCGGTGTTCAATTTTCTATGCATATTCTTTACATAAATATGAGAGGGAGTTTAGTCAAGGTAATTCGTTTTATAGTTGTTTCGTAGATAATATAGACGATATTATATACACGAAGAGAAAACCAATGTAGACTGGGCGCTGGTTTCTTGTTTGCGTCAATTGTAGCTCATGGAAAAAATGAAGAAACATAGACATACATTAGGGGTGTATGTGTATGTATGAGGTCTTATTGGTAATGGCCCAGATGGCAAAAATTATGCAACTCAAAGGGATATCGTACCCTCACTCACATAGAGTAATGGGTGTACAAGCACATCAGGGTATCTTTAGACTTCAATAAACACCATAATATGTGGTCGAATACGTAAAGTGAATGCGTACCGTACTCACATGTACGATTACTTCTGCAATCGCATAGGGGTATCTTTTTAGGATTCCACAGATACTTCTCGGTGTTTTATAGCAAGTATCCTCCAATTGTCCTCCAGCATAAAAAAGAAAGAGAACGTTCTTTCTTATTCAAAAGATTTTATTGGGGGTATAACATAAAGGATGTGCAGGGTACAACCTGTACCCAAAGATGTTAGTTAGGACAAAAAGGGAATCGTACCTGAAATGGCAGAGTATGGCCATCCACTGCCAGTCAGGTGCTTCCGGGGTTACAGGTGAATAAACTGCACAGCTCCTCTCCACCAACGCGTTTCGACAGGTGAACTGTCTTTCTCAAGGCTGGAGAGCAGTTGTGCCTAGTACTGGTATTTATAGTAATGGCTTTAATCATGGTGGACTCTCCCACTAAAGGGGAGGAGACCCGACCGGAAGTAGCAGTGTAGTACTGAACAACGATGTTATATGGCTGGATGACATGTGACAATGATCTACTTAGAGACCATCTAAAGTTTGCGTAGCCCCCTTTAAGTATAATCGTTTGGGCGCTTATGACTGTTTTCTAAGTTAAGTAAATCATTCCAAATCTAAACCAGGAAGCTTCAGACTGGATGTTAGGGAGGAAGCAGACCCGTCTGCACCAATAACATAGCGGAACGTTACTTCCGTCTATGTACAATGTAGGGAAGCGGCGGGTGACACGCAAACGTCATATCCGCCGCTTCAAGTTTATGCCAGCACGATCTCGCGAGCGTGCATTCGGCAAGTGATTCAAGTCTCTCTGATATAGCTTACACACTCTTATGAGCGCGTTGACGTCACTGGCGCTGATACCATGCGCGATGAAGGTGCCTTACTCGCATATATGGCTAATGACCCGCATATGGAACGCATGCACTAGTTCCGCTAACGATGTTGTACCATGCAGGCGGAGGGGAATATACAGTAGGTGATGAATTAAAGTGCAAGTGCTCATAATATCATGGGAAAAACCCTTTTTCTCATAATTTGGGCAATAAAGAGAGGGGGATAAAATGATCAAGCCATTATAACAATAAAATACCATTACTATTACTATTACAAAACAGAGTTAATATACATAAAAATACCATATGCAAGAAATATGAATAAAAATAGGAATAAAAATAGGAATAAAAATAGGAATAAAAATACAAATACATATATGCAGAATAAAATGGACTATGGTAACAAAAATCACAGGAATATCATAGAAACCATTTTAATTCAAAATCGGAGTTTAGGCCGTGAGGTGAAAGGGTATTCAAGTCATAAATCCACCTCATTTGGGCTAATTGGATGTCTCTAGTATTATGTCTCCAATTTTCTTTTATTAATTCCAAGCCCCAAAACCCCACAATCCCATTGGGAGAACTATTGTGATGGGTTTTAAAGTGCATAGAGAATGGGTGGTCCATACTGTATGTGCCTTTTTTATATTCCGGATCTGTTCGGACCATCGTGTTTTTAGTGCCCTCGTGGTTTTCCCTATATAGACTTTGTTACATGTACACATGATAGCATAAATAGCATATTTAGAATTACAAGTTAAAAACTGTTTAATCCTAAAATTTTGATCGTTTAAAACAAGATTAGTGGTTTTTTTATCCGTATGTCTGCAGGTCTTACACATGGGACAATCCCCACATCTATGGAAGCCCTGACTCCTAATTTGACCCCCAATGGCTCTACTAGTAAAAGAACTAGAGACCACTCTATCTTTCACTGTGGGAGCTCTGCGGTATATGAACCGTGGTTTATTGGGTAAAATGGTATTAAGAATGGGGTCTCTCAGTAAAAGGTTCCAATTCTTATAAAAAATCTTTTCTACGTATTTGTGATGGCTTGAATATTGCAGGATAATTGGTACGTTTAAATCCTGGCCTTCTGATGCTAATGTTTCTTTTGGGGTTAGAAGGACTTCTCTCGAGAGTGTGGCCACATCCTCTAGAGCTTTGTCTAATATTTGTTTTTTATAGCCCTTTTGTATAAACTTATGTTTCATGACCTTACTGCTCTCATCATATGACTCCTGTTTTGAGCAATTCCTCTTAAGGCGTATGAATTGGCTCTTAGGGACATTAGTGAGCCATCTTTTTAAATGGTTGCTCTTAGGGTCAATAAAAGTGTTAGAATCAGAAGGTTTTATAAAAACAGAAGTTTCCAAAGTGTTGTTTTCCACATAGATTTTCAAATCTAAAAAATTTACAGTGACCTTGCTGATGTTAAAAGATAAATGAATGTTAAGAGAATTAGAGTTTAAAAAGACACAGAAATCGTTTAAAATGGATTCTTCGCCATTCCAAATAAAAAGCACGTCATCAATGTACCGCCACCAACGAACCAGGTTTGCCTCCCAGTTATGGCCATACCATCTTATCCTCCCAGCGTGCCATAAATGTATTGGCATAGCTGGGGGCAAACCTGGTCCCCATGGCGGTACCAATTTCCTGATTATAAAATGAGCCGTCAAAGTTAAAATAATTATTACATAAAATGAAATTGATCCCCTCCAGAATAAAAGTCTGAAGATTGTTGTCCATATCTGTCGCTGTTAGTGTCTCTTTAATTGCTTCAATGCCATGCTCGTGTGCAATAATCGTGTAAAGAGACGTGACATCAGCTGTTACAAGAAAATAATTTTCCTCCCACTTTACTTCTTGAATTTTATTCAATATGTCCTTGGTGTCTTAGAGATATGACTTATTATTGACCACCAGGGGCTGTAAGTGGTGGTCGATAAAAACGACAGATTGGACGTTATGGAGTTGGTCCCTGCAATGATGGGGCGACCTGGGGGCTCTGTGAGACTTTTGTGAACTTTTGGCAGTAAGTAAATTACTGGCACAGAGTAATCTTCCTTTATTAGAAAATCTGACACCTCCTTAGATAGGGTTCCTATTTCTGTATATGTGGAAATTAAGGTCTTAAGATTTTTAAGTACCCGTTGAGAAGGGTCGGATCTTAGCTTTTTATAGGTCTTTCCATCTTTTAGTTGCCTAAATACCTCCTCCATATATTTAGCTCTATCTAAAACAACCACCCCCCCCCCCGCCTTTATCGGCGGGTTTAATAATAATCTCGGTGTTGTCTTCCAACTCTTTTAGGGCATTTCGTTCTTGTATGGATAAATTATGCTTATGGGCTGGAAGATTGTTTTTGAGGGATCGAATCTCATCATTAACAATTTTTTGGAAAGTATTAATAAAACAGCCCTTGACGTGACTGGGGTTAAAAGTCAATTTCTTTTTGAAGGGTGTGGGTGTTTGACCTTCAACATTGTCTGTGTCTTTTGAAAGAAAGAACTTCTTTAAGGATAACTTTCTTATAAATTTCTCTACATCAATATAAAGATCAAAAATAAATTTAAATGTGTAAGTGAGGTACGCTACTAAGAGTTTACCTCCTATATTCAGCTCTTCCACTTATTCACCAAATTTCATATAATACTTAAGAATATTAGAACCTTAGACACTTTTTTTCATTTCTTTATTTTGAGCACGTGAGGGAAATGTCAAACACTTTATATTGATGTACACCGGATCCACACAGCCCTACAATCTATCGCACTAGGGAGAAATCCACGTAAAGAAACCTTTACAGGTTTGAAACCATCTAACCACATCGTGAGTAGGGGTACGCCCTCTTTCCTCAAAAGTAAAGAAACCTTTACATGTGTTCTCCCTCACTTTACCCACGTAAATGAGGTACGCTGCCAAAAGTTCACCATCTTTGTTCAGCCTCCCCACTTACTCACTTAATTGTTAAAAAGCATTTGTTCACAATTTCTTGGAATCTAAGACACCTTTTACCTTTTATCTGAGCACGTGTGGAAGACATCCAGTATCTTATGTTGAAGAAGAATTCCTACTGAGTAACCTGAAAGCCCTCCAGGGACATACCAAAGATACCTTGATGAGAGGAACATCTCCGTAGAACAACGTGAGTCTTGGTACGCCTATGGAATCTTGAAATCTGTCTCATCATACTATCTGTCTACACTAAGTGACACTCATATAGTTTCTTATACAAATCTTAATTATTCAATGTTTATGTTCTTTTTTTGAACACTTGCTGATCCGGTCATCAATACCAATGCGAGAATAATTCCAGTCAATTCGAAAGAGGAGCCTGTAACACAAAAAGAATATCAAGTATCTTACTGCGCCATTTTTCTATTTCCCTATGTTGTCTTGGTGTATGGTTTGTGAAGTTAGGGTGTAACTTCTGGGGATTGTGAATTAAGGCAGCACTGCGCCACGTACCTTCTGTCACTTGTTTTGTGTAAAAGATGGAAAGACCTATAAAAAGCTAAGATCCGACCCTTCTCAACGGGTACTTAAAAATCTTAAGACCTTAATTTCCACATATACAGAAATAGGAACCCTATCTAAGGAGGTGTCAGATTTTCTAATAAAAGAAGATTACTCTGTGCCAGTAATTTACTTACTGCCAAAAGTTCACAAAAGTCTCACAGAGCCCCCAGGTCGCCCCATCATTGCAGGGACCAACTCTATAACGTCCAATCTGTCGTTTTTTATCGACCACCACTTACAGCCCCTGGTGGTCAATAATAAGTCATATCTCAAAGACACCAAGGACATATTGAATAAAATTAAAGAAGTAAAGTGGGAGGAAAATTATTTTCTTGTAACAGCTGATGTCACGTCTCTTTACACGATTATTGCACACGAGCATGGCATTGAAGCAATTAAAGAGACACTAACAGCGACAGATATGGACAACAATCTTCAGACTTTTATTCTGGAGGGGATCAATTTCATTTTATGTAATAATTATTTTAACTTTGACGGCTCATTTTATAATCAGGAAATTGGTACCGCCATGGGGACCAGGTTTGCCCCCAGCTATGCCAATACATTTATGGCACGCTGGGAGGATTAGATGGTATGGCGTGGCCATAACTGGGAGGCAAACCTGGTTCGTTGGTGGCGGTACATTGATGAGATGCTTTTTATTTGGAATGGCGAAGAATCCATTTTAAACGATTCCTGTGTCTTTTTAAACTCTAATTCTCTTAACATTCATTTATCTTTTAACATCAGCAAGGTCACTGTACATTTTTTAGATTTGAAATTCTATGTGGAAAACAACACTTTGGAAACTTCTGTTTTTATAAAACCTTCTGATTCTAACACTTTTATTGACCCTAAGAGCAACCATTTAAAAAGATGGCTCACTAATGTCCCTAAGAGCCAATTCATACGCCTTAAGAGGAATTGCTCAAAACAGGAGTCATATGATGAGAGCAGTAAGGTCATGAAACATAAGTTTATACAAAAGGGCTATAAAAACCAAATATTAGACAAAGCTCTAGAGGATGTGGCCACACTCTCGAGAGAAGTCTTTCTAACCTCAAAAGAAACAATAGCATCAGAAGGCCAGGATTTAAACGTACCAATTATCCTGCAATATTCAAGCCATCACAAATACGTAGAAAAGATTTTTTATAAGAATTGGAACCTTTTACTGAGAGACCCCATTCTTAATACCATTTTACCCAATAAACCACGGTTCATATACCGCAGAGCTCCCACAGTGAAAGATAGAGTGGTCTCTAGTTCTTTTACTAGTAGAGCCATTGGGGGTCAAATTAGGAGTCAGGGCTTCCATAGATGTGGGGATTGTCCCATGTGTAAGACCTGCAGACATACGGATAAAAAAACCACTAATCTTGTTTTAAACGATCAAAATTTTAGGATTAAACAGTTTTTAACTTGTAATTCTAAATATGCTATTTATGCTATCATGTGTACATGTAACAAAGTCTATATAGGGAAAACCACGAGGGCACTAAAAACACGATGGTCCGAACAGATCCGGAATATAAAAAAGGCACATATGGACCACCCATTCTCTATGCACTTTAAAACCCATCACAATAGTTCTCCCAATGGGATTGTGGGGTTTTGGGGCTTGGAATTAATAAAAGAAAATTGGAGACATAATACTAGAGACATCCAATTAGCCCAAAAGGAAATGAGGTGGATTTATGACTTGAATACCCTTTCACCTCACGGCCTAAACTCCGATTTTGAATTAAAATGGTTTCTATGATATTCCTGTGATTTTTGTTACCATAGTCCATTTTATTCTGCATATATGTATTTGTATTTTTATTCCTATTTTTATTCCTATTTTTATTCATATTTCTTGCATATGGTATTTTTATGTATATTAACTCTGTTTTGTAATAGTAATAGTAATGGTATTTTATTGTTATAATGGCTTGATCATTTTATCCCCCTCTCTTTATTGCCCAAATTATGAGAAAAAGGGTTTTTCCCATGATATTATGAGCACTTGCACTTTAATTCATCACCTATATTCCCCTCCGCCTGCATGGTACAACATCGTTAGCGGAACTAGTGCATGCGTTCCATATGCGGGTCATTAGCCATATATGCGAGTAAGGCACCTTCATCGCGCATGGTATCAGCGCCAGTGACGTCAACGCGTTCATAAGAGCGTGTAAGCTATATCAGAGAGACTTGAATCACTTGCCGAATGCACGCTCGCGAGATCGTGCTGGCATAAACTTGAAGCGGCGGATATGACGTTTGCGTGTCACCCGCCGCTTCCCTACATTGTACATAGACGGAAGTGACGTTCCGCTATGTTATTGGTGCAGACGGGTCTGCTTCCTCCCTAACATCCAGTCTGAAGCGGCGGAAGTGACGTATGCGCTTCGAATGCGTGTCACCCGCCGCTTCCTGGTTTAGATTTGGAATGATTTACTTAACTTAGTAAACAGTCATAAGCGCCCAAACGATTATACTTAAAGGGGGCTACGCAAACTTTAGATGGTCTCTAAGTAGATCATTGTCACATGTCATCCAGCCATATAACATCGTTGTTCAGTACTACACTGCTACTTCCGGTCGGGTCTCCTCCCCTTTAGTGGGAGAGTCCACCATGATTAAAGCCATTACTATAAATACCAGTACTAGGCACAACTGCTCTCCAGCCTTGAGAAAGACAGTTCACCTGTCGAAACGCATTGGTGGAGAGGAGCTGTGCAGTTTATCCACCTGTAACCCCGGAAGCACCTGACTGGCAGTGGATGGCCATACTCTGCCATTTCAGGTACGATTCCCTTTTTGTCCTAACTAACATCTTTGGGTACAGGTTGTACCCTGCACATCCTTTATGTTATACCCCCAATAAAATCTTTTGAATAAGAAAGAACGTTCTCTTTCTTTTTTATGCTGGGGGACAATTGGAGGATACTTGCTATAAAACACCGAGAAGTACCTGTGGAATCCTAAAAAGATACCCCTATGCGATTGCAGAAGTAATCGTACATGTGAGTACGGTACGCATTCACTTTACGTATTCGACCACATATTATGGTGTTTATTGAAGTCTAAAGATACCCTGATGTGCTTGTACACCCATTACTCTATGTGAGTGAGGGTACGATATCCCTTTGAGTTGCATAATTTTTGCCATCTGGGCCATTACCAATAAGACCTCATACATACACATACGCCCCTAATGTATGTCTATGTTTCTTCATTTTTTCCATGAGCTACAATTGACGCAAACAAGAAACCAGCGCCCAGTCTACATTGGTTTTCTCTTTCTGCAATTCCGTCGTCAAGAGGTTTCTGGTGAACCCCATCTTCCAGTGTGCGGCTGCAGGATTCTGGCTTTGCGCCTTGGGACGATTTCACTTTCTTCTGTGTAGATATTATATACACATTATATACAGAGAGAAAGATATGGAGAGAAAAATATATTTATCCATTTTATTATTTATTCTAATTTCATATATACATTTAGAAGGGGTAAAAGGGAAACATAGTAGAACATCTCAGACTGAGCATATTGATATAGATCACATATTTATACAAAATTTGTTTATTTATTAACTTCATTATATTTTTAATTGCATGATGTTATTTATACATCAAAATGAAGGTAGAAGAAAAGGGGGAGGGGGGAGGGATAAGTAGAGAGGGTGAAAAGGGGAATCATAGAAGTGGGGGCAGCAGACCAATATATTAATAGAGAAGTGGGTGATATTTCTCATAGAACTACATTCAACTCTAACAAGTCATTCAGTCCTTTCGGATAGAGAGAATTGAATTTAAATATCCAATAGATCTCTTGATTACATAAAATCTTAAATCTATTCCCACCCCGTTTGGAAATATCGATTTGTTCTATACCCACAATATTTAAATCTTTAGGATCGCTCCTATGATGCTCAACAAAATGGCGGGACACACTATGTAGTAAATTCTTATTTATGATATTTCTAAGATGCTCGAGGAACCTCACCCTCATGGGTCTAGTGGTTCTACCCACATAGTGTAACCCGCATGTGCAAGTCAATAAATAGATGACATAATCACTATTACAATTTATAAAGTTTTTAATGGTATAGGGATTTTTTTCTCCTTCTATTGGGATCAGTTTTGTTTTATTTTGAATATGTCCACATGTAATACATGAATTCCTCCCACATTTGTAGCAACCTTGAATTTTGTTTGGCAACCACATATCTGGGACAGTTGGTGTTGTTATTGATTCTTTGTTATTATGTTTAAGTTCTTTTAACTCACTAGGAGCCAGCATGGTTTTTAATGTTCTGTTTCTTTTGAAAATAAATGATGGCTTTGGGGGTAAGATTTCTCGTAGTGTTTGGTCTTGTTTTAGAATATCATAGTTTTTTTGGACAATATTTTTTATCTCCTTATATTGGGTATTGAAGTTCGAAATAAAGGAAATCCCTTTGTCTATTGGGGTTATAGTGGTTTTCTTTTTTGGTACTAATAGATTGTCTCTATCATATTTTTTGACCTCTTCGATTGCATTCTTAACTACATGTTCAGGATAACCTCTGGCTGTAAATGAATTGGCTAATTCTGTAGCTTGTAGCTCAAATGTTTTTATATCTGAGCAATTCCGTCTAAGGCGGAGCATCTGCCCCTTAGGGATGTTCTTCTTCCAGGAGGGGTGATGAGCACTCTGATAGTGCAAATAGGAATTTGTATTCACAGTTTTTTTATAATTTGAAGTGTGAATCTTATCTTCTTTAATTTCCAAACTGATATCCAGGAAATCCATTTTTTTAGGGTGAAAAGAATACGTGAATTTGAGATTATATAAATTAGAATTGAGGTGTGTGACAAAGGTGAGTGCAGAAGATAGGTCCCCATCCCAAATAATAAAAAGATCATCTATGTAGCGGCCATAGAGGACCAGGTTCGCCTCCCAGCCGCCCCCCCACACGAGGAGGTCCTCCACCTCCCCCATGTAGAGGTTGGCATAGCTGGGCGCGAACCTGGTCCCCATGGCCGTCCCCATAGTCTGAAGGTAATGAGTGTTTAGGAATGTAAAGTAATTGTGATTAAGAATGAACGTAATAGAATCAAGAAGAAACTGAATATGTTCCACACTGAGGTCCCCATCTTGGTAGAGTCTTTTTTCTACCGCTTTGACTCCCAGTTGGTGGGGGATGTTGGAATAAAGACTCTGTACATCTAGAGTCATAAATGCATACGAGTCTTTCCATTTGACTTGATTAAAAGTTCCAAAAATGGGTCGTATCTTTAATGTGGGACCTCAGTGTGGACACCCGTGGTTGCAAATAAGTGTCTACATAATGTGAAAGATTAGAAGTGAGGGACGAACAGGAGGTGCAGTGAGGGATTTGTGTATCTTGGGGAGGTGATAGTAAACTGGAGTAATTGGATGATCAGTTAGGAGGAAGCGAAATTCATCTTTTGTGATGACATTCGATTCAAGTGCTGATTCCAGCAAAAGCTTAAGGGATTTGATAAATTTCGGGGTGGGGTCTGAGGGTAATTTTTCATATGTCCCCTTATCCTCCAACTGTCTTAAAGCTTCACAAATATAGTCCTCTCGATTTTGAATTATTATTCCCCCCCCCCCCTTGTCCGCCTGTTTTATTGTAATGGAAGTGTCTTTTATTAATTTATTGAGAGTATTTTTCTCATGTCTTGTGAGGTTATCCTTTAGTGTCTTTCTTTTTGAATTTTGTGTGGAACACATATTCTTGAAATCTTCAAGGGTCAATCTATAGAAACTTTCCCTCTCATATTTATGTAAAGAATATGCATAGAAAATTGAACACCGATTTGTAATATAACTGTTTATAATAACTTTGTTCTAAGCAACAGGTCGATATATAATTCTATTTGCGTTCCAAAAACCAGGATGCAGTCATTCCGTTTGCGTGTCACACGCAGGAAATGACGTGGATAACTCCATAACAACGCAGTGATACTTCCGGTACTACCTGCCGGAGTATCCACGTCCTGACCTAATGGGTGTCAGGACGCCGCATGAGCCGGATATGACATGCGCACTGACAAATTCCGCGCGCGACGTCACTTCGGGGTTCATGCATCCGCATCCATGACAACCAGGATGCTAGACGTGACATCACTTCCGGGCAGAGGTAAACAATACCCTCGTAACACACACTCTGTGTGCGATCGGGAGGAGTAACAATATGTGAAAAGATTGTTCTCATCTATCCCACATAACGAGTGCTTAAACGCCGCCCAGCGCACTGGGGAACATATAACTATTAATAATAGAAATTCTGACCCGGAAGCAATCGGATCTGTCTATGACAGGGCACTGACCCGGAAGTGATATGAACGTTAATATATCTTATTCTTTCTTTTTCTCATCTTTGCAATAATCGAATTGTGTCATAAATATATAGTTTAGATAAATGATTAATTCTACTGTCTCCGAGTAGGTTTATTTTATGTTTTTTTATCTTTTGTATGATACTGAACCAATTTGGTATGCAAATGAACCTAAGGGAAGCCAGGTATATAAATGGGTGCCATTTATATACCTGGCTTCCCTTAGGTTCATTTGCATACCAAATTGTCCTTGGGTGATTGGGGTCCAAGCAAAAGAGTCAACAACGCGTTTCGCAGTGCCTACTGACTGCTTTGTCAAGGTGTCCATTAGGGTCTGTGGGTGCCACAGACCCTAATGGACACCTTGACAAAGCAGTCAGTAGGCACTGCGAAACGCATTGGTGACTCTTTTGCTTGGACCCCAATCACCCAAGGACTTTAACCTTTCTTGCTAAAGGACTGTCCTACCTGCCTAATCACCTGATCGGATGCCCACCATCTTGGAAGTCTCAAGCCACATCAATTCCGTTGGATACCTGACCACTCGCAGAAGTGGGACTCCTGATAGGCTAATTCCACCTATGCCATCAGTCGTAGTCCGTGATAACAGCTTCAGGAAACCACCCAGTGGCAAATAAGGACTTTGCCGCTTTTTCCCAGGATCAGAGCAGGTCAAAAACACCATTCAATTACCGGTGATTATAATTATTGGGTCCACCAATATCTCTATATCTGCACATGCCAATGGTTCAATTTTTAATGTTTAATTTATGTTTTTATTATTGTGTACAATAAATCTTACATTGTAATTTCAGCGCTGCTTTATTTATCTATTGTATTTGTATCCAGAAATACACTTATTTTTGACATTTACTATCCCGAAAATACGGCAATTCGTATTCGTATTGATGTGCTATCAATACAAATACGAATTGCCATATTTTCGGGATAGTAAATGTCAAAAATATGTGTATTTCTGGATACAAATACACCTATTTTTTACAAATTTCCTTTAGTAAATTTCCCCCAATGTGTAAGGGTCATATCTATTGTGGTATATAATGTGTATAAAGGGTATGTGGTGTGGTACACTTAACTTAAAGACACGCCCTCTTTCCAGTAGCCACACCCCCTTTTCCGGAGTGTGCACGCCTTCGGTGCGCACAGGACTACATCCTTTATGGTTTCGATGCCCCCACTTTGGAGTATTTATTTCTATAAGAGTCGCTGTTCAGCATAAGTGCTGTATACATATATATTTATCTATTTAATTACCTAGGCATTTCCCTTTGGGTTCCACACCCACTTTTCAGGGAGCATGCACACCAAGTTACCACCACCACCCCCCCCCCCACCTCGTCCACTGTCATTGTGCCCCCACTGTAATTTTTTTCTGGATCCACCCCTGGATGTGGTTAACCAAATAGCTTGCAGAGTGTAATAATTAGTTATTTTTACTGATCCTTACCTCAGTGGCGTAAAAATAACCCCATTCAAAGAACATCTAATTTGCTGGTACCGCTACATAGATGACCTCTTCTTCATTTGGGGAGGCCCACAAGAACAGCTTGAAGAATTCATTCAACATATGAACAATAATGAGGCAGGCCTCGAATTCACCACCATCACGGACAAACAAAAAGTAATTTTCTTGGACTTGGAGATATATACCAGTGACAACCAACTAGTCACAAAAACTTTCACAAAGGAAGTAGATGGAAACAACATCCTCCCTTATGACAGTAACCACCATAACAACTGGCGAAAAAATATCCCAGGGGGCCAGCTGCGCCGAATTAGAAGAAACTGTACAGAAAACTCCACATTCATGGAACAAAGCACCCAAATGATTAACAAATTTAAGAGAAAGGGTTACCCAGACCAACTGTTAGAGAAGGAGAAAGAAAAAACACAAACTCTAAATAGAACGGAGCTGATACAATACAAACAAAGAAACAAAGAAAACTCTGAGGCACCAGTATCCTTCATCACCCAATATAACTCCAATCATAAAGCAATTGAACAAATAATCAATAAACATTGGCACATCATTCAACTGGATAATGAAATAAAACCATCATCCCCGAAAGACCAAGAATTATTTACAGAAAGGCCAGAAATCTAAAACAAGAATTAACAGCAAGTTTCATTCCCATCAAAGAACCAAGACAGGAAGAATCAAAGGGCTTCTTTCCGTGCTTGAACTGCACAAGCTGCAGAACCACTAAACAAATATCGACGAAACCAACAACTTCATTAATTTCAAACCAACCATCAAAAGAATACAAACAAAAACAACACATAAGCTGCAATTCAAAAAACATTATATATCTCCTGGAATGCTCCTGTGGATTCCAATATGTGGGCCAAACAAAAAGAGAACTCAAAAAAAGAACTGCCAAGCATATTTACAACATAAAGAAAGGACTCCAAACACACAGCTTATCTAAACATTTTTCTGAAAAACATGGAAAAAATCCGGAAGAACTTAAAATCAACGCAATAGAACAAATCAACATGAATTGGAGAGGAGGGGACCATGTTAAAATCCTTAAACAAAAAGAAACAAAATGGATATATGAATTGAATACTCTACAACCTAAAGGGTTGAATATCGATTTTGAATTGGCCGCTTTTCTCTAAACTCCCCCCCCTTTTTTAGAGAATATATCCACATTCCCTCATCTCTTTTCTATATATAACATCATGAACATGTGCTTGCCGCCGAAAAGTCTGTCCATTTCCGTTTTTAAATAAAGTTGTGAAAATAAAGAAGTGCAGAAGAACGAATAAAAACCAAGTGCCCACCAGCACCAGGCATCCTTGACAAAGAGAGCTAGTCTCTTGAAACGCGTTGGAGCCGGGGAACACTGAAGTCCGCACACCGCCGATTCCGGAAGTCAGCGCACCCGAACTTCCGGTAATCGCGGCAATCTCGCGGAGGTCCGGAAGACACACGGCGAGGAAGAAAAGCGTGAAGCCTGAAGCCAGAAGATCTAGGTAAGCTAGGGACAGTTAGTAGCCTGCCGGGGATCTTCACTTATAGTGCTCAAACCTTCAACCTCAGCCGGGACCCGCAACCTTCGTTCCCCACAAAAAAGCCCTATCAGGGCTGTAAACATTTTACTAACCTTTTCCTTTTCAGCGGTTAAGCACATATTATTCTATATCATTCCATACAATCCCCTATTTCCATTTTTATTACGGTCATTATAACAATATACACGAGCGCTTTTTTCTTCAGTAAATCGTAAAAATAACC
The DNA here is from genome assembly GCF_055691185.1 of Crinia signifera. NCBI lineage: Eukaryota > Metazoa > Chordata > Amphibia > Anura > Myobatrachidae > Crinia > Crinia signifera. Next base: position 96,457,007 of record NC_139222.1, on the reverse strand, counting down.
CCACAAACCCTGCTGAGGCGCTGAGTAAGTGTGGGCTCCTTCTAATGAAAATTACCCCACAAAAAATGTCCGCCCCCTTACAGCAGACACTTTTTGAGGATGGTTGGAGATAGTTATCAAAGGGTGGGGGGGGCGCAGAAAATGGGTTGCTATATCAAAGCTGCTGTGTACTAAGGACGGGTTGTCAGGCCCGAAAAAATGAACAAAGCAAATGGGGTGTGTACACTGCGCTGGTAGGTAGGATTCTAAATGAATTAATAGGTAGGTGCCAATATTAATCGGGTTAAAACAATTTATTATTACACAATAAAAATAGGTTTAATCAATAAAAAATTCATAAACATGTAAATAACAACATTGGGTGACAGTGTGGTATTTTTGATAAATGAAGCTTCTGGGAGGGAATGAATGTATAAATTGTCAGTCCATATGGTACCGTATTTTTTTATGGAGAAATGATGGGATCCTTTCCTAAAATGCCTTCTGGGATGTCCTTGAATATACCCATTAAGTGTGGGGGGGTCCTGTTCCTTGTAGGGATGGCATTGTATTTATGGGGTAGCACTCCCCGGCCAAGTGATGAAGTCTGTTTGGTTGGACTAAGAACCAATCCTCCAAAACTTTAGGGAAGGACAAAGGTAAGGCTGGTTTGGTCTCAAAAGTGATTCTCCAAATGCTAGCAAATTATATGGGACTGTAGATTCCCTCTCCTCCTACAGTCTCTACAAGGAATAGGACCCCCCACTTTTTGAGGATGCTAGAGGAGGTGGAGGTCAAAAACGGTCTGCTGTTAGGGGCAGCCATTTTGTGATGGTCATTTTCATTAGCCGGAGCCAGCTTGGAGGAGCGCAGGAACCACAGACAAGAAGATCTGCGGGCCCTAGCCACAGACCCGGAGACAGCGGGGTAAGGCAGGATTGGGGTGGGATTTATTTTACTGGGGGGGGGGGGTTGCCAGGGGGCGCATATTTTATAGTTAAGCCACTGCCTTACCTGCCATGTTAGTCTGTGTTACAGGCTGTGTTTTAAAAATGACAGTTAGGATCTGGTTTATTGGGACATTGAGGGCGATTCAGACCTGAATGCTCAGGTCTGAATTCGTGACCCTGTGATGTTTGGGGTTTGCGCATACACGAATATGCGCATGTGCAAACCCCCATAATGAATGCCATCAGCGTTTTATAAGCACGCCCATAGAAACACTGGGCATACCCCTGCATACGCAGACATGTTCATGCCTGCTCGTTACAAGCAGCTGATGTCACATGACGTCAGTGCCTGCGCCCAATTCGGCCATCTCTGTCAAGGATAAAAGTAAGTACAGCATAGACTGTAATAGTCTTACTTTTATATACAAAGGGAGGAAACATCATTTAATGGTGAGCAACCATCCAAGGATTTATCCTCCATGCATCCACTCGCATGGTACTGCGGGGATTCACTCGGGGGAGGGGGGGTTAAGGGGCGTGTGTTCAGCGAAGTGCCTTTTACCTTCTCGCCAGGCAACAAATAGCAGGTCTGAATTAGGCCTTTTATCTCCATCTACTTTTATATTTTTGCATGGCTTAACACAAGCCCTTTATCTTTTTTGATTGATAAAGGGGTTATCACCATTTCCTCCCATTTAAAAAGAAGACTTACTTACTGTCTCTCTTTGTGCCCTCATAGTGTGTTACGGGTACTGCAGTGTCTAATCTATTTATGAAGATGATGTCTTGGGATTACTTTACTATGGGGAACCTGCAGGAATGGAGAGGCCTTCAGGTCATGTCTCCCTGTGTACTGCCTAAACTCCATGCTGCAAGTGAGGGGGAGAAAACTTGGAAATGGCTTACAGCATTTGTGGGAAGGCATTGGTTGGTGTAGTAGTCCCCAGTGTTTGCCACAAAAGCAGCCACCATATTTTTGGCCATGCTGTTCTCATGTCAGGACTTCTGTGGAGGCTCTCCACCACTTGGGGTCCACTGGGCCATCTGTTGTGTGATCTCGGAGTCGAAATGGTCAGAACTGTAGATCCAGGATTCATTGCCACTGGTGATCTCCAAGACAAAGTCTGAGTGGCTGCCATCAACCCAGGCCAGCAGGTTGCAGCACTAAATCACCCAAGCTTACGTCTGCATTTGAGTCAGCTGATAGGGCACCCAACATGACCAAAAGACCAAGGTTTTATGGAGTATTAAGTGGATGGATCCTGATGAGATGCCTATCTAACTCTCTAAATGGGCCACGGCTATCCTGGTTTCCCAACCAGCTATGGCCCAAATGGCAGCAATGTTGTCCTTGGTGATGGTGGACACAGGTTAGCTGCAGTGCTTTTTGACTTCCAGGGAGCATCTTCCATTCCAATATTCTGTAAACCACTCAAATATAGTTGTTTGAGATGATACTTTCTGGCCAAAAGCAATCAGTCAATACTCTCCTGCTGTAGTTGAAATATCTTTATCCTGCTTGTAACCACCAAATGTGTAGTGGGAAGATTCAGGTGACCAATGGAGACTTAAGTGTCTTAAAGTAAACAGGCTTTTGTCAAAAGCTCTTAAACTCTCCGCAATCATTATGGGACAGCCAGTTCCCTCTGATACATTGTTCTGGCTGTTTCTCCTGTCTACTGGGAAAGAGATCTCCATGGCCACTGCACTGTTAGGTGGCTGCCCACAAAAGAACTATGGGGGCGGCCACAGAGAAGCCAGCACTTATCAGCTCTGAGCTGGTGGCTGAAGAAAGAGATCTAATGCCAAGTGTGACGCAGTGTTCCCGGACCACACATCCATTCAGTATGGCCAGTCAGCCAAATTTAGAGAGATGCCTCTGATTTTGGGATTCCTTCACTTCACTGTTCAATAGGAAAACTTGATTTATTAGCCATATATAATAAATATGATCTTAAGTAAAAGTTATTTAGGCTCATAAATATGGGTTTGGGCGAAGGTGGACATAGTACTCATGGTACCTAGTAACAGGAACAATTAGTCCTGATTTGATGTATATATATAGGCATAAAAGGTTCTGGCTGCTGTACAGTATTTGATTTAAAAAAAATATATCTCCCTTACAAAATGGAACCAATTTATCCATCATTCTGACATGCTTTTGAAACTTCCTTATTCATTGGGGAATGTCTTGTCAATTTACATTTGAATATTGTACATTATTATTTTAGGTGTAGCTGTCAGTAATTCCATTGCAGTAGTATATAACTACACCTGTGCTTATACTTTTGGTGACATACCATAAATGTCCCCTTGGTGGTTTTATGCTATTTGCAAATAGAAGTACACCTTAAAAAGGGAAAAATTATTTCACTTTTATCTTCTCCTCTACCATGTCAAACACAACAATACTTGTCATCGCTTGTTAAGAAGACAACTTTGACGACACTACAGTACAGTATATTGCGGGATAACACTCAGAAAAAGGGTTTAACGCTGAAAAAGGGCACCAGAATTAACACTAACTCACACCCTTTGAAGGGCCGTATTAGCTGAAAATTGCTCTCACCTCTATGGAGGTGCGAGAAGTTTTCAGCGATTTCGTCCCGCCATAAAGTGCGCTCGGTTTTGTGACAATTTGCAAACAACGGACGCATCCGCACCCTTCGGGTGTAATAGGATCGACCCCTAATATGGAAGATAGGAATCTCATAAGTTTACATACCCTAGCAGAATTTGTGATTTTCTGCCCATTTGTCAGAGAATACAAAAATTTCAGGCACAGCTGCCAGGAAAATCGTTCGGGATGCAAAGAAAAATCCACAAATAGCTTCAGCTGAAATACAGAACTCTCTGAGAAAAAGTGGTGTGGTTGAAAATGCACAATAAGGAGGCATTTGAAGAAAAATGGGCTGCATGGTTGAGTTGCCAGAAGAAAGCCAAATGCCACAAAGCATCCCGCTTACAATACTCCAAATAGCACAGAGACAAGCCTCAAAACTTCTGGAAGAAAGTAATTTGGAGGGATGAGACTAGGGCATGTATTCAATGATCCTATGTCGCCGTAAATAACGGTGAGTGTGCATGTTTTTTGGAGAGTAGTGAACTTTTCTCTCCTATTTTGTGCTTCCCTGTATTCAGCTCTGTTGCTTCTCCAAAAATATTTTGCGAAGCTAACTCAGTTCACCCTGCACTTCTCCCCATGTCTGTTCAATGGGGATTTTAGTGTCTCTCTCAAAAAGTGTATTCAATGCACAAATTGCGAGTCCTGCTGGTTTCTTTTTTTAGAGCAGTTCTCCATTTTTCCCTCGGCATCTTTTTTAGGTGAACTGTAGGGCTATCTTTGTTAAAGTTGTTATTTTTTTTGTTTTTTATGGCTTATAAATTAAAAAAAAATGTACTCTAATGTATTTCTTGCAAGTGCCATAATGCTGTACTTCTATATTAATTTATTTGGAATTTAATAAGTTATTTTAATGGTAACCAATAAGAAATCATTTTGGAATGCTCCTAGTAATTTCCCATGCTTCCTCTCTTCTTCCTCACCTAACCCCCAAACAGGATTTTAAACACGCTAACAATTATAAAATAAATTTAATAAAAACACAGGGCAAAGAAACAATGCTAAAAGCACAACACAAGGATAAAGGCCAAACAGAACAAAATACACCCGTCTGCACAAACCCAATTAAAATAGTCACACAGCCATTTGTTGTAAAATAAATACTGAACAAAACATTTACCTTTCTAAACCTTTGTAAAAAAATTCAAGTCCACAAATGTGAGGAACATGCTGCTGAGATAAACACCCTGCTCAGGAATATCCCACTCTGACCAGCTCACGTGGAGAGCAGGAGAAAACAGATGTCTCCAGTTACAGCTCTCCCATTTGAACTCGCATAATTATGCTAAGTTCGCAAAAGGGGTCAGCGAGCTGGCCACAAGTTGAATACTGAGGAAGTCAGAAATGAGGAGATAAGAAAAAGTGGTGAGCACTTCAGCGAGATCACAGGGACACAGAACAGTGAGCGGTGAGCCAGACTCTCAAAAAACATTGAATACTCCTCAAAAATGGAACTTTTTGGCCACAACCATAAACGTTACATTTGGAGAGGAGTCTACTGTGAAACACGGAGGTGGATCACTGATGTTTTGGGGATGTGTGAGCTTCAAAGGCACTGGAAACTTGGTCAAAATTGATGGCAAGATGAATGCAGCATGTTATCAGAAAATACTGGAGAAAAATTTGCACTCATCAGCCCGGAAGCTGCGCATAGGACGTATTTGGATGTTCCAACATGACAATGATCCAAAACACAAGGCCAAGTCAACCTGTCATTGGCTACAGCAGAATAAAGTGAAGGTTCTGGAGAGGTCATCTCAGTCTCCTGAAATCACTATCATTGATTCACTCTGGGGAGATCTCAAACGTGCAGTTCATGCAAGACACACCAAGAATTCACAGGAACTGGAGGCGTTTTGCTAAGAAAAAAGGGCAGCTTTACCATCTGAGAAAATAAAGAGCCTCATCCACAACTACCACAAAATACTTCAAGCTGTCATTGATGTTAAAGGAGGCAATACTCTGTATTAAGAACTGGGGTATGTAAACTTTTGATCAGGGTCATTTGGGTAGTTTCTGTTTTCATGATGATTTAAAAAGAGTAAACACAGTTGTTTGACAATAAATGGCTTCACCCAACCACTAACCTTGAGTGAAAGAAAAGTTTGTGAGTTATCATTCATATTCTCTGACAAATGGCCAGAAAATCACAAATTCTTGTGAGCACATAAGTTTACATACCATACGTGGGGAAGACCATAAGATTGTTATGTACTAGAATGGTGCTACATAGATCTGCCATTAGTAAAGTGCTAGCCGGAAAGGACAATGAGCAACTAGTAGCTAAACACTTTGCTACAGCACAACATAGATTATCCGATTTGAAACACATCATAATCGACCATATTCCGGAAACTTTAAGAAAAGGTGACAGAGATGGAAAATTACTGATGAGAGAATCCGTCTGGATACACAGATTGAATAGTACCAAACCAGACGGCCTTAACGACAAATTGTCCTTAGGTATCTTTCTGTAATCCATCAACAAGACTTGGTCTGGACTTCCCCTATATCTTTTGGATCATTTATTCCTAAAACAACAGGATCCTTGGGACATTGTGGTTCCATACCTTATACGTGTGCTTTTTCTTCTTCTCCGCTTCTTCTTACTATCCCTTTATATATTTTTGCAATAGTGTATTGAGGTATAACCGTTATGATTAAAGTGGACTTTACATGAACAATGGACCTCCTCCACTCTTGTGGTAAAAGTTGTCCACCATGGATGGAAGACATAATTTGACCATTAGAACCATCATGCTTAGGGTGATACCTGATATTGTGTGCTTTTTTCTTCTTCTCTGCTTAATTTAACTATCCATTTTAAAGTTTCTTCCATTGATGTGTATAATTATATTGGTACATCGACAAGGGGTGTCCCATCAAAGGAATGATGGACCACCTATACAGTGTGCTTTTTCTTCCTCTCCGCTACTTCTTGCTGTTCTTTTTACATTTTTTCCTATTGAGATATATGCAGCTTCATGTAGATGATTTAGTTCATAGAGTGGTTCATCGATAGCAAAAGTAACCACATAAGATGCGATTTATCTCTTGAACAATTAGCATACCATACAATAAACTCATATACCCCCCAATAGTCTATGCACCGCCATTACAATCTCTCATGGTCCATTATCTATATTGTAAGATGCGGCTAGAAGGGGCTCCCACCCACTCTCATATGTCACCATTATGTACGTCACCATTATTTATCCACATACACCATGAATTGCGTATTCTTGTGAGTTAAAGCGCATCTTAAATATGACACTTACATGTTTTAACAATTGATATGTTATATATAACGTGAGGTGCTTTCCTAGGTGCTCAGCATGGAGCCCAACATAGCATACATGGAGGCGGCACTCAGATAATAACAATGTGAGTTGGCAGATGCGGGATCAACGTTTCGAAGTTTATTTACTTATTCTTCAGGACACAAGAGGTGTACAATACATGAGGTCTATAAATAGTGAGCTATAACATCATGTGCACAGAAAAAGGTGCGGGAGAAGATTGTGGGCGCCCAATTAGTGACGTGTTAAGTGTATGGGCGTGTATAAATATTTATACACGCCCATACACTTAACATGTCTGCGTTTACCTATGTGGTCCACACCCCCTTGCACTTATCCACACCTTCAACTACCTGTCAATCTACACTGTACCTGGAGCACCTGTATGACGTCACTAATTGGGCGCCCGCAATCTTCTCCCACACTTTTTTCTGTGCACATTATGTTATTGCTCACTATTTATAGACCTCATGTGTTGTACATCACTTGTATCCTGAAGAAGAAGTAAATAAACTTCGAAACGTTGATCCCGCATCTGCCGACTCACGTTGTTATTATCTGAGTGCCGCCTCCATGTATTATATATATATATATATATATATATATAGGTACACGTGGGGGTTTGACCCTGAATGCGCTTCCAATACTGTATAGCGACTACCTCTACAAAATCCCCCCTGTTAGTGGGAGATGAAGGGAAAGATGCAAGTGAAGATGTAGAGGGCGCTGTTGAAATTCCCACCACCTTATTTAGTGCTCAGGTTTCAAGCAAATTGACAGAATGAAAAATTCAATAATATTTATTTAAAATAAATGTATAACATATACAAATTAGGTTTCTTGTGAACCGCATGGAAACAACCCGACGCGTTTCGTCTCCGAAGAGACTTCCTCAGGGGTACACAGAAGTATGCGGTATGGAGAGTTTAAAAACCAGTCTTTAAAATTCTTTAGAACTTTCAGAAACAATACGGAATGATTCCGATGTTGATGGGCCTTCAGTAAGGACCCTAAAACAAGACAGGGCGCTGGAAAAAAGGGAGGATTGTACCAGAATTTGGTGAATGCAAGTGAACTCTCCTACACCTTATCCAGAATGAATGGGCTGGAGAAAGGTGAGCTTAATTTATACCCTTGCTGGGTATTACAGACCCCTCAGGACCACAGTAATCCGGGTCTCCCAGCTGCTGGTACCAGTGTGTAAGTACAGGAGGGCCTCCTGTACTTACACACTGGTACCAGCAGCTGGGAGACCCGGATTACTGTGGTCCTGAGGGGTCTGTAATACCCAGCAAGGGTATAAATTAAGCTCACCTTTCTCCAGCCCATTCATTCTGGATAAGGTGTAGGAGAGTTCACTTGCATTCACCAAATTCTGGTACAATCCTCCCTTTTTTCCAGCGCCCTGTCTTGTTTTAGGGTCCTTACTGAAGGCCCATCAACATCGGAATCATTCCGTATTGTTTCTGAAAGTTCTAAAGAATTTTAAAGACTGGTTTTTAAACTCTCCATACCGCATACTTCTGTGTACCCCTGAGGAAGTCTCTTCGGAGACGAAACGCGTCGGGTTGTTTCCATGCGGTTCACAAGAAACCTAATTTGTATATGTTATACATTTATTTTAAATAAATATTATTGAATTTTTCATTCTGTCAATTTGCTTGAAACCTGAGCACTAAATAAGGTGGTGGGAATTTCAACAGCGCCCTCTACATCTTCACTTGCATATATATATATATATATATATATATATATATATATATATAGGTTGGGGGCGGACCGGCACTCGGTTCCTTACTGTATAGGTGCTGCGGTGCCTTCCGATGCGTGCAATAGATATAGAAGAAATAATGGCGGCACTCGTAGGCTTAGTGAAAAAAATCAATTTATCCAATCATCACTTGTGCAAATAACCGACGTTTCGGGGATGTACCCCGTTTTCAAGGTGCAGAAAAACAACAGTGGTGTGAGTAAGATCTCTTACCTAAATAGGCTTCGAGAAGGCTGAGGCGGGAGCCCGTCCCCCACGTCCGCGGTCGGCGTCTCACAGGAAGACGCTGGTGCTACGCTTCCGGTTCTTGCGCCGGACACACGCGACCTGGGTTAACTAGGCAACCTGTATACAAAATACAAATACGTGACAGTGAAATGTGCATACATAATAAAAACATTAAAAAACAGTATTCGGAACGTACTGGATAATCTGTAGTGCTCACAGCTAGGTGCGCACATCATATTTAACTGCGGCATGTTTGTGCCTTTATTTCTAGTGCGTCTTGCGGCTGGCTCATTATGGACATTGTTTATCAGTGTGCTACAGAGGGGCTCGGTATTGGTATGTCCCAATCTGTATGCAAAACTGTGGAAATGGCAGCATTATATCTATATACTGTTTTGTGATATAGTATAATAAATGACGGGGGGTTTGCCTATTAGGGAATATCTAAATGTTTAACCTTGATAGTCCAACTGATGGTTTATTTTAAGAATACATTCCAGGGCATTCTATCATTCAGTCCATGAGGATGGGTGGTTTTCAATCTGAAGATCCAACCTGCTTTGGATTGAAGCAGTCTTGTATCCCTATCACCTCCTCTGAGTTGAGCTGGGATATGTTCAATGATTAGATGTCTGAGATCATTAAGAGAATGATCTGCCTCGGCAAAGTGTCTTGCCACTGGATGTTCGGATACCTTGCCTTTAGCTCTGTTGGTCAAGGCAGCTTTGATTGTAGATCGATGCATTGCTGCCCGTTCCTTAAATGGCCTTATGGTTTTGCCCACATAGCCCTTATGGCAAGGGCATGTCAAGAGGTACACCACATATGCCGTAGTACATGTAACAACCTGGTTAATTCTAAAAGTTCCTGAGACAGATGGTAATGAGAACGAAGCTCCTGTCCTCATAAACTGGCAAGTAGTGCATTGGATGCATTTGTAACAGCCTGGAGCCTTTTTGAGGAACGTACTGCTCTTCTGTTTCCGTTCAGTTTCAGCCGCAAACCCAGTAATGTCCGTGTGGACGACTAGGTCTTTGATACTCTTGTTTCTAGTGAAACATGTCATTGGCCTTTTGTTTCTGAAACAAGGAAGCCCCTTGTCAGTACTGACGATAGGCCAAAGAGCCCGTGTTGCTCTTGGTATCACTGGGCTGGCGGTAGAGTATCTACTGGTCCATGGGATGACCTTTGCTTCTGGCTTGGTATGGCCATCTAGCAGAGTTTGTCTGGGGATGCTCAATATCTCCTTCTTTTGTTTATCCAGTGTTTTGGCTTCATACCCCTTGCAGATGAATTTTTGAACCACTTGATCTAAAGCCTCCTCTGTCCTCTCAGGATTACTGGTAATCCTGGCACTCCGGATTAATTGCGATTTTGATAGGCCAATCTTTAGGGCCTTGGTATGGTGACTTGAGGCTTTAAGTAGTGTGTTCTTGCTGGTGGGTTTGCAATATACTGAGGTGTCCAGCATGCCATTTCTTTTTGTTATCAGGACATCTAAGTAATTGATGGCTGTATCCTCAATTTGTGAGGTGACCCTTATGGGAGAGTCCCTTGAGTTGATGAATAGGATCAGCTCTTCTAGACCAGCCTTCCTACCCTGCCACAGTAGGAAGACATCGTCTATATAGCGGCAGTATAAGCCAATGTTAGATGCCCATATGGTCTCAGAGAAGAACATGAGTTGCTCTTCTTGTTGCATGAACACATTCGCATACGATGGGGAGACATTGCTCCCCATCGCACACCCACTGACCTGAAGGTAATAGAGGCCATCGAAGAGGAAATAATTCCTTTTTAGAATTAGTTCCAGCAAACTCAGGAATAATTCAATGTCCACAGAAAGACTGGGTTCATTAGACAAGAACCTCCTCATGGCCAATAGTCCCTTGTCATGGGGGATGGCCGTATAAAGACTACAAATGTCCATAGTGCATAACCAGGTGTTGTCTCTGACAGTTGAGCAATTTTGTATTTTTTTCAGGAAACTTGTGGTGTCCTTAATATGGTTAGGCTGTTTTAGTATCAATGGCTGTAAAATCCCGTCTAGGAAGGCTGAAATGGGGTGATATAGGCCATTCCTGGCCGATATTATGGGCCTGCCGGGTGGATGCTCGCTATTCTTGTGCATCTTGGGCACTGTAAAGAACACCGGACAGATGGGAAAGTCCTGTTTAAGGGCTGTTGCCAATTTACACGATATTTTGTTGTTTCTACAGGCTTCATCCAAAATACAGTCCAATTCACCCTTGTACTCTTTTGTGGGATCTTTAGGGAGCTTTTGATAGGTCTTGGTATCGTTCAGTTGGAGGAGTGCCTCACTGCGATAGTCATTGGTGTTTAAAATGACGATGCCTCCACCCTTGTCAGCTGGACGTATAACGACACTTTTGTTAGTGCCCAGCCCACGAATGGCTGCACGTTCTTCATTGGACATATTAGAGTGGGTGACTTGATTCGCTTCTGTATACTTGGTCACTGAATCATTTAGCAGTCTCATGAATGTTTTGATAGATGGATTTGTGGAGGGAGGATCAAACTTGGAATGTTTTCTTGAGTTAATGAAATTTTGATGATCATCAACCGTGGTTGGAGCTTCAGAATGTTGGAAAAATTCACCCAATCTAAGTTTACGCCCCAGCTTATATGAATCAATGCCCCATTGTAAATCGTTATGTTTATTTGTGGGTATGAATGACAACCCTCTTTCTAGGGCAGATTTTTCGGCTGGAGACAAAGTCTGTGATGATAAATTGTAAATTACCGATTCCTCGGCGTTGATCTTGTCGGCGTTCCTTTTATTTTGCCCGCCCCGGCGGGTGGTCTGCCTCTTCCTCTTGGGATGGGAGTTGGTATGTGCTGTTCTTTCCCTAAAGGGACAGCCGCTGTGGACTCTGGTATTGCGTCAATGTCATTGTAGGCGAACTCGCTGTCGCTGTTGGATGTAGCAGCTTCACGTCCTTGGCCCTCACGCCTCCTGCGCCAGTGGTGTTTGGCCCTGGCGTTGTATGGGCGTTGTGAGGTCTGTTCGCCCCCCATGGCCCAACGATACACCTTGTTAGTGTCGTAGTCCTCTGTTACAGTAGCATGTTTGGACCGCTTAAACTTAACTAGGTCACGATGATATTTGTCGACCTGTAGTTGTAATTTGTTAAGCCATTGTTGGCTAGGGTCCTCTTGTGCTGCTGTTTTGAAGGCAGGTTCAACCTGGCTGATCTTATCCCTGGTCAGTGCTAGTTCACGTCCTGCCTCCTCTATGACGAGAAGGACCAGGTCCAGGCTACAGCGATTTAGTATCCCCACCCACTTGCTGCAGAATTCAGGGTTGTAACGCCCGATGGTCGGGACGTTACGAATCCTGAACCCCCGGGGAATCATTTTGTCCCTAAAGTAATCTGACAGTGCTATGCCGTGCAAGAGAAAGTCAGATTCCCTCTTCTTAAGGCGTAAAAGTTGCTGGAATAGATCTTCAGCGCCCTTGATGTCCTCCTGTGCTGACAACTGGTCGGTGAAGAGGACTTTGGATATCTCGTCTTCTGAGAATCCATAAGTGAAGCCCCTGGATAGTTGGATATTGGTATAACCCCTTGTGTCATTCGATTGCTGCATGTCGATAGATTCCGTCAGTCGACGTTAGACAACAAAAATATAGGCTGTGAGACCTTGAAGTGTGGATGCTGCAGTGCTTAGAGCTGTAGCCAGATAATGCAGGGCTCTGGAAAAACTGCAGGTGTCTGTGCTTGGACGCAGAGAATATATACCGAACCACCTAGGTGGGGCGGTATATACAGGCGCTTTGGGGTGAGTTGTTTGGCAAGCTGCTCACACCATGGGGAGGTCAACCCCCCAAAAATCAAGAACAAGAAAAACAAACAGATGGTGGAGCGCTAACATAAAATTACATATGACCAATTGGGTATCACAAATACCTTTGAAAAAGTTGTCTGTGGACGACGAAACGCGTCAGGTCTAGTGCTTACAGCCTATTCACTTTGGGATTACAAAGGACTCTCACTTGAACCAGCCCTCCTCACTTCCATCTTTACCCACTGTTGGACATCTACTGGAAAATTCAAGGGAAACCATCACCTGCTAATCCATCTGGAGACATTACATCAAGGACTGAATTCTATGGTCCGATAAAAATCAGGATCAAGTCCCAAGAACACTCCAGCAGGTATATGGACACCCGCCATCCCAGTTTTCCATCTATCTGTGGGAGATTATCCAACTCTATTTTTGGAGAGCAATTCTAGGAACAAGTGAGAACCCCCCCCCCCCAATGTTATCATTGTTATATCCATATGTCCCTCAATAGGCTGTACACTTTTTATTTGCAAATTGCAATTGCTTTTTTATACCAAAAAACGTATCAATCTTTTAGCTAATAAAATATTTGTGATACCCAATTGGTCATATGTAATTTTATGTTAGCGCTCCACCATCTGTTTGTTTTTCTTGTCTGTGCTTGGACGAAAGGAAAAGTGTTCCTTAATTCAATGGTGCTGCTGGTGAGTCGACCAGTGCTGTCGACTTTCACCGTGAAGTGAACAGGTGCTGGTTAAAATGGTTGCTCCGTCCTCTACCTTGTGGATATTACTGAAGTTAAATTGTCGGGGTGCCTTGTCCCAAGAGGAATCCCTATGTGGGGAGACCAGTCTGTATAGGTTGGGGGCGGACCGGCACTCTTATCCTTACTGTATAGGTGCTGCGGTGCCTTCCGATGCGTGCAATAGATATAGAAGAAAATTCATCTGCAAGGGGTATGAAGCCAAAACACTGGATAAACAAAAGAAGGAGATATTGAGCATCCCCAGACAAACTCTGCTAGATGGCCATACCAAGCCAGAAGCAAAGGTCATCCCATGGACCAGTAGATACTCTACCGCCAGCCCAGTGATACCAAGAGCAACACGGGCTCTTTGGCCTATCGTCAGTAATGACAAGGGGCTTCCTTGTTTCAGAAACAAAAGGCCAATGACATGTTTCACTAGAAACAAGAGTATCAAAGACCTAGTCGTCCACACGGACATTACTGGGTTTGCGGCTGAAACTGAACGGAAACAGAAGAGCAGTACGTTCCTCAAAAAGGCTCCAGGCTGTTACAAATGCATCCAATGCACTACTTGCCAGTTTATGAGGACAGGAGCTTCGTTCTCATTACCATCTGTCTCAGGAACTTTTAGAATTAACCAGGTTGTTACATGTACTACGGCATATGTGGTGTACCTCTTGACATGCCCTTGCCATAAGGGCTATGTGGGCAAAACCATAAGGCCATTTAAGGAACGGGCAGCAATGCATCGATCTACAATCAAAGCTGCCTTGAACAACAGAGCTAAAGGCAAGGTATCCGAACATCCAGTGGCAAGACACTTTGCCGAGGCAGATCATTCTCTTAATGATCTCAGACATCTAATCATTGAACATATCCCAGCTCAACTCAGAGGAGGTGATAGGGATACAAGACTGCTTCAATCCGAAGCAGGTTGGATCTTCAGATTGAAAACCACCCATCCCCATAGACTGAATGAAAGAATGCCCTGGAATGTATTCTTAAAATAAACCATCAGTTGGACTATCAAGCTTAAACATTTAGATATTCCCTAATAGGCAAACCCCCCGTCATTTATTATACTATATCACAAAACAGTATATAGATATAATGCTGCCATTTCCACAGTTTTGCATACAGATTGGGACATACCAATACCGAGCCCCTCTGTAGCACACTGATAAACAATGTCCATAATGAGCCAGCCGCAAGACGCACTAGAAATAAAGGCACAAACATGCCGCAGTTAAATATGATGTGCGCACCTAGCTGTGAGCACTACAGATTATCCAGTACGTTCCGAATACTGTTTTTTAATGTTTTTATTATGTATGTACATTTCACTGTCACGTATTTGTATTTTGTATACAGGTTGCCTAGGTAACCCAGGTCACGTGTGTCCGGCGGAAGAACCGGAAGCGTAGCACCAGCGTCTTCCTGTGAGACGCCGACCGCGGACGTGGGGGACGGGCTCCCGCCTCAGCCTTCTCGAAGCCTATTTAGGTAAGAGATCTTACTCACACCACTGTTGTTTTTCTGCACCTTGAAAACGGGGTACATCCCCGAAACGTCGGTTATTTGCACAAGTGATGATTGGATAAATTGATTTTTTTCACTAAGCCTACGAGTGCCGCCATTATTTCTTATATATATATATATATATATAAAGACAAAGGAACAGAGTGCGCTTATAAGTGAAGGTACACAGCTTATTCCTCACATTTGTTTAAAACATTTATTCAGTAAAAACCTTAACAATCCGGCTCATATAAAATACATAAATACATATAGTCTTTTTGAAGATGACAATTGTCGTAGTGTACAATTTTTCCAATATAACAACTGGCCCAACGCGTTTCGTCACCTACGTGACTTCCTCAGGGGCACTTGGCAACTTGGTAGACAACGGTACAATTGCACTTTATGCAGTATCACAAAATGAATGGGTACAGAAAAATAGTTTTTTTTTGCAGGAATATATATTTAGCCAGTTAACAGCGCTCTTGTTAAAGCTGGCCCATACAAATAAACAAAGTTTTTTGTCCCAGTTTCACTGAGTACACCCACTCAGTGGCGGATATCCACATCCAAGTCAAACAATGCTGTGTGACCAGGAAGTAACCTCTAGTGTATTCAATGGCAGGATTCTGCCATTGAATACACTAGAGGTTACTTCCTGGTCACACAGCATTGTTTGACTTGGATGTGGATATCCGCCACTGAGTGGGTGTACTCAGTGAAACTGGGACAAAAAACTTTGTTTATTTGTATGGGCCAGCTTTAACAAGAGCGCTGTTAACTGGTTAAATATATATTCCTGCAAAAAAAACTATTTTTCTGTACCCATTCATTTTGTGATACTGCATAAAGTGCAATTGTACCGTTGTCTACCAAGTTGCCAAGTGCCCCTGAGGAAGTCACGTAGGTGACGAAACGCGTTGGGCCAGTTGTTATATTGGAAAAATTGTACACTACGACAATTGTCATCTTCAAAAAGACTATATGTATTTATGTATTTTATATGAGCCGGATTGTTAAGGTTTTTACTGAATAAATGTTTTAAACAAATGTGAGGAATAAGCTGTGTACCTTCACTTATAAGCGCACTCTGTTCCTTTGTCTTTATCTCTATCTGTCTTAAGTCCCGGCTAACAGGGGACTTTCAGAGTTGCTGCTAGCCATCTTTAAGGCGCGGACGGTTAGGTATTCCCCCTTTTTTTATATATATATATATATATATATATATATATATATATATATATATATATAATCAAAAAAGAAAAGACTGGCACTCCGGGGTCTTCAATAAACGTGCTGTATTTTGTGGCAACAAGCGACCAACGTTTTGGGGGTTGTCCCCCTTTGTCAAGGTGCGTGGTGATAACAAACGAAAACAAGGTGAGTGCTTACCTTATAAAGGGTGACATGTAGGAGACGTGTGCTGCCGTTTGCCGCGCGCCTGCCGCCGTCTGGCGTGTAAGGCGGAAGTGACTGGGTAAGACTCCCGTCTACTTCCGGTCTATGGAGCGCTGTGGAGCGCAAGCGTGTCGGTCATCATGGTGACCATCCTGTAGTGAGTGTTTCGTGCCTGGCGGCTGGTGATTGGCTTACGGCGTGTCACGGCTCCTATTACAAAGAAAGCAAAATACAATAAAGTGCATGCAGTTCTAATGCTGTGATCCTTGCGTTTAGACATAAATGTGACATGTAAAAGGAATACTTAATGAGGAGTGATACAAGTTAATGTTAATGGCCGAGACCGGCGTGTATGAACAAGTGATGAAGATGCGCTGCCTTCTGTCTGCGCAATGTGTGTGTGCAAAAGTCTGTGTTTGTCATGAAAGGTGTATGGAGTGGTGTCACTTCGTAATGTGAATGGGGGGTTCCTATGGTCTCAAATGGAGATGTGTGTGAGGATGTTTTTGGTACATGTAGCTGACAGTGTTCTGAAGCTATAGTGGTTTATTCTAGGTCCATATGGTGTATGGTCTGGGTCTAAAGCCGTAACAATGTGCTCTCTATGGGACGATGTTTCCCATTATTTAGATGCAAAGGGTGCAATAAGCAGTACATGGGGTACGTCCTGTCTCTGACATGGGTGCTATTAGGGGAGGAAACCCCTTCTTCAGGTTCCTTCTTGGGGTTCCCAAGGGTTATGTTGATTTTTTAAGTGTGGGGCAAGGCTATGGTTGCCCACTTGGGTAGATCTGTCCCCCGGTGTGAGCCTGACTGAGGACTATAGGAGGAGGAGTGTAGACACTCCTGAAATTCTGAAAAGTCACTCTGGCATGTGGTCACATGATGTACAAATGTATACGTTAATACAGGAAGAAAATCAAAGGATAGCGAGATTAGACAGAGATGAAGAGAAAAGCACACTGATTATTAGGTCACTGTAGCATGAACTGTGTCAATGTTAGCGGTCACCACTGTGTGAGGCCTGTAAAGCACACTATGAGCTACATCTTCAATGGAAGAAAAATAAAAGTTACTGCACTTAGGTGGAGATAAGGCTCATTTGGAGCTTCTGGATATCACAGGAATGTAATGTTCATGTTGTAATACATGGGAAGAAAATGCAAAGAATAGTAAGATGAGAAGGAGATGAAGAAAAAGCACACTTTGGGCTTGCAAGCCTACATCTAGGTCGTCATGATCGACACATGTATTAAGTCATATTATACAGTTGGAAAAAATACAAAGGATAGTAAGATAAGAGGAAGATGAAGGAAAAGCACACCTCAGGCTTGTCAGCCTATATCGGTTATTGGATGCCTACAACATATCATGTAATAAACTAGAAAAAATTCAAAGGATAGTAAGATAAGAGGGAGATGAAGAAAAAGCACACCTTAGGCTTGTAGGCCTATCACTGGTAGTTGGCCACCACATGACATGTTATACACAGGAAGAAAATGTAAAGGATAGTGAGATAAGATAAAGAGAAGCAAAAGCACACACTGAACCCGTGAGAGCGGGTACATCTAAGATGTCTGATCATAAAGTCCGTATTGTCACGATAGTCAGCAGGCGTGGGAGGTCACAGGAAGACAGACAATGGTAATCTGTCATTGAGTCCTACTGGTTTAACCGAATTTAATCGGTGTATCCACCGGGCCTCCAATCGCAGTAATTTGCCCGCTCGATCTCCTCGCCTGATTCCTTCAGGAATGTGGTCCACCACCATGTGCCTCAGGTCCGATAATTTATGCTGTTTGAGAGCAAAGTGCCTTGCCACTGGCTGATCATTGCCCTTGCCCATTAGGGCTTGACCTATGGCAGATCTATGCAGGGCCATTCTTTCCTTGACTGATCTTATAGTCTTGCCCACGTAGGTCATTTTGCATGGACAAGTGATGACGTATACCACTTGATTGGATGTACACGTTAGTACATGTCGGATGGGAAACTGGATGAGGCTGGCTGGATGGACAAAGCTGGCTCCGGTCGTCATGTGTTGGCACGTGGTGCACTTGATGCATTTGTAGCACCCAGGTGTTCGGGTTAGGAAATTGGTGCTGGAGGTGGCCTTGAACATGAAACCTGTGACATCATTGTGCACGATGCTATCTCTGATGCTGTTGCCCCTGGTATAACACAGCATGGGTCTTTTCTTCTTTAGTCCTGGCAAATCTCTGTCTGTTTTCACGATGGGCCATAGGGCCCTAGTGGCTCTGGGCAGTATAGCGCTGGATATATTTAGCCTGGTCACAAATGGCAATATCTCTTCCTGCGAATCTGCAGTAGTGGTTCTTGGAGTCAATAGGGTTTGCCTGTCCATAGACAGAACTTCCTCTTTTTGTTGTATTAGTGCCTTTCTATCATATCCCCTTTCTTCAAACTTGGTGATAAAGCCGTCTAGGATTGTGGGGAGGTTGCCCCGATCACTGGTTATCCTAGCAGCTCTAACCATCTGTGATTTGGGCAGGGCTCGTTTCACCGCCCTAGGGTGAAAGCTGTTCGCTTTTAGTAGGGTGTTTCTGTCAGTTGGTTTGCAGAAAACCTCCGTGCTGATAACCCCATCCTGTACCTTCACTAAGACACCCAGGTAACTGATGACACTACTGGACGATGTGAACGTCAGTTTTATTGGGGATGGTCTGTTGTTGATTCTGGTCATTAGTTTGTCCAGCTCGTCCTGACCTCCCGACCAGATCATAAACAGGTCATCTATATATCTTGTGAATCAATGTGATACGTACCAGCTCGATCTGATAAAATTCAAAAGAAACAAACTAACCACAGTCAGAGATGACTACGAAAACAATGCAGTGTATCGATGGCTTTCGGGCACCAACCAACACCCTACTACCAATCGTCAGAACAGAGGCAGACCCTTCCGCCGAGCACAGAGTGCCACCCCTAAGAAAACTCCCAATCAGTCCCAAAGTGACAGCGACTTTCAGATTGACTCCGACACCCCAGAAACCGAAGTCCCTTTAGGGACCCCCGCGGAAACCCCTACCGGCAAAGGAGCCAGAGGAAGGGGAAGCGGCCGACCACCCGCAGGGGCGGGCAAAATCAGAGGGGCCAACCGAGTCGCTGATTTATAACCTGTCTGACAGACAGTTCAGTGACATGGAGACCAAAATTTTAAACCTGGGACTGACATTTGTACCTACCACTCCATATGATGAACTAACGTGGAAATGCGACATCCACAGATTTGGCAGAAGACTGCGATTACAAGAACATTTTCAGAACATCCCCAAAGTATTGAGCTCTGACCCTCACAACAGGTTCCTACAACAACACAGTAAATCGACCTTTGATCCCCAGTCTACCAACTCCTCTATAGCGACATACCTAAGATTGATGGATGAGTCCATAGGCAGGTATACAGCCGCACAGCATCCGACACACCACAACCTCAGTCGTGAGGAGCAGAAAGCCCTGAAAAACATGGGTCAATACAAAGATGTCATTTTTAGACCTGCCGACAAAGGCGGGGGGTGGTGGTCGTCAACACTTCGGATTACATCCAAGAGATTGACCGTCAACTGGCAGACTCGGATGTTTATGACCTACTACCCAAAGACCCGACTGACGAGTACAAGAAAGAGCTGGACATTATATTGCTTTCAGCCAAAGAGTCCGGCTTGATATCCGAAAAATTGCGCCATACACTCACCCAGCCCCACCCAGCAGTACCAGTGTTTTTCACCGTGCCAAAAATACACAAATCCCTGACTAACCCTCCCGGCCGCCCCATAATCAGTGCCTTTCAATCTATTTACCAGCCAATATCGCAGTTCCTAGACAGCATTGTACAACCTCTAATAATCAGGCAACCCTCATACATCAGGGACACGATGGACTTCCTGAATGTCCTGTCCAACATAGAACAGGTCCCTGAGGGAAGCATGCTGGTGACCATGGATGTCACCAGCCTATACACCAGCATCCCCCAACACGAGGGCCTGGAGGTAATGAGCTGGTTCTTAAGGAACAACCGAATGGAGTCCCTGGACCTAGATCTGTACATGGAACTTTTACGTCTCACCCTGACCAAGAACTATTTCTTATTTAATGGCAGCTTTTTTAGGCAAAAGACCGGGTGTGCAATGGGGAGCTGTGTGTCGCCCTCATTTGCGAACGTATACATGTTCGAGCAAGAGAAATCCATGTTCTTTGATGATCCAGCTACATCGAATCGAATACAGGGATTCACAAGATATATAGATGACCTGTTTATGATCTGGTCGGGAGGTCAGGACGAGCTGGACAAACTAATGACCAGAATCAACAACAGACCATCCCCAATAAAACTGACGTTCACATCGTCCAGTAGTGTCATCAGTTACCTGGATGTCTTAGTGAAGGTACAGGATGGGGTTATCAGCACGGAGGTTTTCTGCAAACCAACTGACAGAAACACCCTACTAAAAGCGAACAGCTTTCACCCTAGGGCGGTGAAACGAGCCCTGCCCAAATCACAGATGGTTAGAGCTGCTAGGATAACCAGTGATCGGGGCAACCTCCCCACAATCCTAGACGGCTTTATCACCAAGTTTGAAGAAAGGGGATATGATAGAAAGGCACTAATACAACAAAAAGAGGAAGTTCTGTCTATGGACAGGCAAACCCTATTGACTCCAAGAACCACTACTGCAGATTCGCAGGAAGAGATATTGCCATTTGTGACCAGGCTAAATGTATCCAGCGCTATACTGCCCAGAGCCACTAGGGCCCTATGGCCCATCGTGAAAACAGACAGAGATTTGCCAGGACTAAAGAAGAAAAGACCCATGCTGTGTTATACCAGGGGCAACAGCATCAGAGATAGCATCGTGCACAATGATGTCACAGGTTTCATGTTCAAGGCCAACTCCAGCACCAATTTCCTAACCCGAACACCTGGGTGCTACAAATGCATCAAGTGCACCACGTGCCAACACAGGACGACCAGAGCCAGCTTTGTCCATCCAGCCAGCCTCATCCAGTTTCCCATCCGACATGTACTAACGTGTACATCCACTCACGTGGTATACGTCATCATTTGTCCATGCAAAATGACCTACGTGGGCAAGACTATAAGATCAGTCAAGGAAAGAATGGCCCTGCATAGATCTGCCATAGGTCAAGCCCTAACGGGCAAGGGCAATGATCAGCCAGTGGCAAGGCACTTTGCTCTCAAACAGCATAAATTATCGGACCTGAGGCACATGGTGGTGGACCACATTCCTGAAGGAATCAGGCGAGGAGATCGAGCGGGCAAATTACTGCGATTGGAGGCCCGGTGGATACACCGATTAAATTTGGTTAAACCAGTAGGACTCAATGACAGATTACCATTGTCTGTCTTCCTGTGACCTCCCACGCCTGCTGACTATCGTGACAACACAGACTTTATGATCAGACATCTTAGATGTACCCGCCCTCACGGGTTCAGTGTGTGCTTTTGCTTCTCTTTATCTTATCTCACTATCCTTTACATTTTCTTCCTGTGTATAACATGTCATGTGGTGGCCAACTACCAGTGATAGGCCTACAAGCCTAAGGTGTGCTTTTTCTTCATCTCCCTCTTATCTTACTATCCTTTGAATTTTTTCTAGTGTATTACATGATATGTTGTAGGCATCCAATAACCGATATAGGCTGACAAGCCTGAGGTGTGCTTTTCCTTCATCTTCCTCTTATCTTACTATCCTTTGTATTTTTTCCAACTGTATAATATGACTTAATACATGTGTCGACCATGACGACCTAGATGTAGGCTTGCAAGCCCAAAGTGTGCTTTTTCTTCATCTCCTTCTCATCTTACTATCCTTTGCATTTTCTTTCCATGTATTACAACATGAACATTACATTCCTGTGATATCCAGAAGCTCCAAATGAGCCTTATCTCCACCTAAGTGCAGTAACATTTATTTTTCTTCCATTGAAGATGTAGCTCATAGTGTCCTTTACAGGCCTCACACAGGCCCTTATTCTGATCGGTGCGGCCCGATCAGAATATGCGGCCAGGACCGTGCAGGCGAATCCCCGCCTTCCATACGGATCGCCACCTCCGTCCGGACGCGGATATGTGGCGGTCCGCATGAAAGTGGACGGGGATACGCCTCCTCCATCTTGGTAGCAGCCCCTGCATTCGATGGTCGCCGACCATCGAATGCAGGGCCGCACGCTCCACCAGCTCCCGCCACCCAAGACCACACGGACACTTGTCCGTATGAAATCATGTATGGGGGCGGGCAGCTGACATCCGGCGATGTCAGATGCCCGCCCCCTACACATGCGTCACGGCTTCATTACCATGCATACGCCCCGCGTTTGCATGGGAACGCCCATGAAACGCGGGGCGTATGCATAGGGTAATGAGGCTAAGTAGCCCTTCACGCCCCTCTCCGCCCCCTGTGCGGCGTCTGAAGAATACCTGCGGCGAAATCGCCTGCACATGCGCAGAGTGACCTCTGCACATGCGCAGACGATAACCATCGGCGGGACGACCGCATGCGGTAAAATCCGCACCGATCAGAATAAGGGCCACAGTGGTGACCGCTAACATTGACACAGTTCATGCTACAGTGACCTAATAATCAGTGTGCTTTTCTCTTCATCTCTGTCTAATCTCGCTATCCTTTGATTTTCTTCCTGTATTAACGTATACATTTGTACATCATGTGACCACATGCCAGAGTGACTTTACAGAATTTCAGGAGAGTCTACACTCCTCCTATAGTCCTCAGTCAGGCTCACACCGGGGGACAGATCTACCCAAGTGGGCAACCATAGCCTTGCCCCACACTTAAAAAATCAACATAACCCTTGGGAACCCCAAGAAGGAACCTTAAGAAGGGGTTTCCTCCCCTAATAGCACCCATGTCAGAGACAGGACGTACCCCATGTACTGCTTATTGCACCCTTTGCATCTAAATAATGGGAAACATCGTCCCATAGAGAGCACATTGTTACGGCTTTAGACCCAGACCATACACCATATGGACCTAGAATAAACCACTATAGCCTCAGAACACTGTCAGCTACATGTACCAAAAACATCCTCACACACATCTCCACTTGAGACCATAGGAACCCCCCATTCACATTACGAAGTGACACCACTCCATACACCTTTCACGACACACACAGACTTTTGCACACACACATTGCGCAGACAGAAGGCAGCGCATCTTCATCACTTGTTCATACACGCCGGTCTCGGCCATTAACATTAACTTGTATCACTCCTCATTAAGTATTCCTTTTACATGTCACATTTATGTCTAAACGCAAGGATCACAGCATTAGAACTGCATGCACTTTATTGTATTTTGCTTTCTTTGTAATAGGAGCCGTGACACGCCGTAAGCCAATCACCAGCCGCCAGGCACGAAACACTCACTACAGGACGGTCACCATGACGACCGACACGCTTGCGCTCCACAGCGCTCCATAGACCGGAAGTAGACGGGAGTCTTACCCAGTCACTTCCGCCTTACACGCCAGACGGCGGCAGGCGCGCGGCAAACGGCAGCACACGTCTCCTACATGTCACCCTTTATAAGGTAAGCACTCACCTTGTTTTCGTTTGTTATCACCACGCACCTTGACAAAGGGGGACAACCCCCGAAACGTTGGTCGCTTGTTGCCACAAAATACAGCACGTTTATTGAAGACCACGGAGTGCCAGTCTTTTCTTTTTTGATCTTACCTGTTCCATATAGACGGGCACTAGGGCAGCAGAACAATTGCGGTGAGTGCTGGGCCGCACCCAAAGTATATATATATTTCCCCCCGAAAGGGGAGTGCTCACCCATGTTATTTTTTGAGTGACAGGTCAGTTTGTATAAATAGCCTGTATATATATCTGACGAAGTCTTATGACGAAACGCGTCAGGGCGTGGCCTACTACGCTCCATAGACTGACACAAATACCGGTGTTTCCATCTATCGATCTGACCCTGCGGCTGAGCAACAACCCAGCTGTCTGGCCTTTAGAGCAGTGGTTCCCAACCTGGGGTACTAGTACCCCTGGGGGTACTCTGCAGACCAGTTGGGGGTACTTGAAAATAATATTGATAATGGCGGAAGATGAAAAAGTATTTTGATGGCAGAAGAAGAAGACTCATTGCTATGGATAAGAACCATGTTGTGTCACTTATGGTTCTGTCTTCAGCGTCTCATTGTGCTTTTGCCTGACCAGCAATCCAATGGGAGCTACCCATGCTGCCCTCAGACATCAGCGATCATCTGCCCCACGGTGACACGGGTGGAAGAAGCAGCGGCATTAATCCTACAGGTGTAAATGGGAACCCTGGAGACAATACACAACCAGCGCCCAGACACGGAAGGGCACGATTCCTGTCCGCTACTCCTTAATATAAGGACATGCATAAGGATACACATACCACTCACATCCAATCATAAGTACTGTCTATATTTTTAATTGAGAGGAGGGGGTACTCATCCATGAAAAGCCTAATCAAGGGGTAAAGGAGAGGAAAAAGGTTGGGAACCACTGCTTTAGAGAATCGGCTGATGACTCCCGTCATATCGTGAGCAGCTCTTGCTTTGGTTTTATTTTATATACTCCATGTGGTATCCAGCCCACAGTGTTTTAGCATTTGGTACAAGTCCCTGTTGTTTCACCTGTGAACCCTATAAATATTAAAGTGTGTTTTATTCATATATACTGCACCATGAAGCGCATTTCTTTATCTCCCACTAGATATATATATATATATATATATATATATATATATATATATATATATATATATATATACAGGTATATATGTAGAAATGCTTAATTTCACCAATTTCCAATAGTATTCCAATGAGGATACTGGCTTGGGGTCTGGCCCAGTGATGGCTCCAGCTGAGTGTTTTCTTTTCCTTTTATTGATGATATGGCCCCAAGTCTTGCACAGCTTTTGTGACCAAACTGCCTTCACAGCTCCCTCTGCACATAGCTCTGGAATAATCCATTCTGTGGCGAATGGTATTAATGTTGAATTTAGGACAGCCTGTACATTTTTAGGTCAGTTAAAATGTTCTTTCATTCTCAGATGAAATGCATCAACAGACACAGAATATATCTTCATGCACTGTAATGTATTTCCGCTGCATTTCTCTACAAAGAAATGTCATTTTTTTTTATTTTCATAGCTTGAGGCAACCAAGCTTTGAAAAAAAAAGGTTCTGTCTGTTTATTTACAGTCCCCGTCTTTTCCCTTAGACAAGCCTTGCTGTTTTCCTTTATTTCTATAATACTGTATATATAACATTATCCTATAGGATCCCTACAGCATAACCCTTACTGCATTCTATTGACTTGAAAGCCTAGTTGGAGAAAATGCCTTCCTCTTTTGTGAAGTGTCCATGAAATTGTGATAGAAAAATATTACAGAAACATTAACATTTGGAGATGAAAATAGATTTCCACAGATTTCCAAGAACGGCTTTGTTGGGTGGGCATACTTGCCTACTTTTGAAAAGTAGTTTCAGGGAGATTATGGTTGGTAGCAGAATTTTGCACAGCGCCCCATTGAGGAGGCGTGTCATGCCCCACCCAAAGGGCGTGGCTACTTCCATATATGGAGACATTGTGGAAAAAGATTGTGAATGTGGCACCTAGAAGCGAGGGTGTGTAATTTAAAATGACTTATCCAAATGTAGATGAGCCCCAAAGCAGTTAGTAAGAGATACTATACTTGGTAAAGTGCTTGGAAATGGTGCTGATGATTCAATGTAACTGTATTTATCTCTCCTTTTCCCCCCAAAAATGTAACAGTGTAATGTGGGCTAGGTGAAATATGGGAGATTGCTAGACTAATGAGGGAGGGAGAGAGGGAGCTTGCTGCTATATCAGTGAGTCTCCTGCAGAATGCAGGAGGGAAGGTAACTTTGATGTAACAGTGTAATGTGGACTAGGTGACATGAGGGAGATTGGTAGACTAATGAGGGGGAGATTCTGCTATTTCAGGGAGTCTCCTGCAGAATGCAGGAGGGTAGGCAACTATGAGGGTGGGAAAAATAGGTGGATGGTTAAATTAATGTAGACAACTATTTTTCACTGAACACTTATCCTTTTAAGTAGTAGCACAGGGCAGTAATGGAGCTTAAACCACAACGTCTTGCAAGGAGGACTTTCCAAACAATTGTAGAAATGGAAAGGCTTGGAAAGTATTATGCATACGTTTCCATGCAAAATACAGGTGTTGCTTTGATTTAAGATAGGACTATTTTAGATTTATTTATATAGTATACTGCCAAATATTCCACAGCTTTACAATTTTCATTGTGGTGCTGTCCTGTTCCTGTATCCTGATGTAATTGAGCCAGTAAACAATGAATAAAATGTCTGTGATCTTAGCACACTCATTTAAGATTGTCTGTAAGGTATCATCTGGGACGTGTTGAATGGAGATACCATTTTTTAACCAAAAAAATGTATCCAACTAAAATTAGTAGGTCTGACCTTTTTTTAATTGTATTTGCAATTGTACGTGCATACAGCATCACATTTAAAATGTGATGCTTGATTATCCTGCTCTTTTTATAATATGCTCTTCCTGTGGTTGGGCTGGACAAGCTTTTTCAGACATAATAACCAACTAGAGCAATTTAGGTGATTGGCATAATTTTTGCACAAAAAAACACAGCCTCCTGGTGACCTCATCATTAGGTGGGTCTCTAACACCATTGGCGGATTCAGGTGTGGGGGGGGGGGGGCACCCAGGCACGTGCCACGCCTGTCATTTCATTTTGTAGCTGAGGACCAGAGCTTTACAACGAGCCCATCCCCGTGTCACTAGCCCCCAGGAACCGGAGATATCGCCTGGCAAAGCTGTAACTTTTTTCCCCTTAGGATAATATGGGACCCGTTAATTCCGACCCCCACCTGGTTCCGACGGCTTCCAGTTTTCCCCCTGGCATTGCAGAAGCTTGTGGTTGATCTCATTCAATTCCAAATCGGGGCCTTCAATATGATACCAGGCTGGTCCATATCGGTCAATCGGTTCCAGAGATATTGCGGGTAAACCGATTTTTTTATTTTTGAAATGTAATTTCATGGCTTGAGTGCAAATTACCCAGGAACCAAACGTCCCAGTTTCACTGGACCAAAATCATTCAAAGCCCACTCAAAAGTTCTTCAAGGTTCTGAAGATATAGCCGGTTAAATGAGATAACTGGTTAAAGGGACGGAGGGGTGGTTTTCTCTCCCCCTCACACCAGAAAATGCAGGGACTAGGCTGGTGTAAAAGGGGCCAACTCAGGAATGCATTTTCTGGTGTGAGAGGGGTATTATTACAAATAGCCGGGACCTGTAGTGCTCTGAATACAGCCAGGCTCTGCCACTGTCAGTGGCTATCACTTCTGCCTGGCAGCGGCTGTCCCCCATTTACCGCGAGCATGTATTCCCCCTGGGCAATGAGTATGTAATCCAACATGGCAACGAGCATGGAATCTCTGGCAATGAGCATGGGACCCTTGTCAATGAGCATATAGATAAGCAGCACTTATGTAGCATAATTTTTAATAGGCATTATGGTGTTTGGCATAATACATAATGGACATAATGGTGTGTAACTTAACGTGTAATGGACATTATGGTGTAAATGTTTAATGCGCGCCTTTGGCAGACAATGTCCCTGCGTATTGTGGATTTTGGCTTAATCTGTGTGGCATTATGTGAATTCTGGCTCAATCCGTGTGGCATTATGTGAATTTTGGCTCAATCCATGTGGCATTATGTGAATTTTGGCTCATTCTATTTGGCCTCATGTGTAAGGGGCAAGTATAATGGGGTCTAGTATTTTGTTGCATAATGTATAGAAGTTGTATATGGTGTGGTACACTACACTCAAGGACACGCCCCCTGTTGAGTGGCCACACCCCCTTTTTCCAGAGCGCGCGTCGGCGGCGCACAACTACATCCTTCACTTTTGTCGCCATGATGGGCCTGTGTACTTTAAATGCCAGGGCCTATTTTTAATCCCATTCCCACCCTCTCTCTGCCGCTCTCTTAGCATGTACACTGGCACCACTAACACCACCCCTCCCCCACCCACACCCTCTTTTATCATGGTGCCCCCCCTGTCATTTTATCCTGGATCCGCCCCTATCTAACACTAAGGTACAAGTCAGGACACGTGACCCTCCCTCCGTCCCAAGTTTGCACAGACCAACCTCCCCAAGACATCCTATCGGTGAGAGGTTAACACTTTAAAGTCTCCCTAGTTTGATGCCTTGGGGCGACTGGTGAGTAAAAAATTTTTAGCAAATAGTGGTCTTTTAAACATTTTCCTGCAGCCTCCAATATAAGGTCATTCAGGGAGACCACGTACATGCTAATATGGGGACAATTCACACCTGGATGTACATCATTTGGGAATAATCCAGACATTGGCCCTTATTCTAATCTATGCGGTACGGCCCGCGTGCGGCCGTACCGCCGATGTTTTGAAACTGCACATGCGCAGAGGTCATTCTGCGCATGTGCAGCCCCCTTCGCCGCAGACGGATTTCGTCCGCCGCAAAGGGGGCGTATAGGGGCGTGAGGGGCTTCAGCCCCTCATTTCCCTATGTGTACGCCCCGCGTTTCATGGGCGTTCCCATGCAAACGCGGGGCGTATGCATGGTAATGAGGGCATGACGCCCTCATTACCATGACATGGGGGCGGAAAGCTGACGTCGCCGGATGTCAGCTTTCAGCCCCCTTTCAAGCTCCCACACGGACGATTGTCCGTGTGGTCTGAGCTTGCGGGAGCTGCCGCGGCGTGCGGTCCTGCCTTCGATGGTCGACGACCATCGAATGCAGGGGGCAGCTCCCACCATGGTGGAGGCGTACGCCTCCACCATTTTTGTACGGATCGCCAGCCGTCCGTGTACGGACGGCCGTGGCGATCCGTCGGGTGGGCGGGGACTGGTTTGTGCGGTCAGAGCCCCGTGTGCGGCTCTGACCGCACCAACCAGAATAAAGGCCATTGTTATATAGACAGTAAATCTATCCTTGAACATCATATGTGCCCTTGTCAGCTACAGCCTTTAGGACTGCTGCCGATGCTATTTTTACAAGAACCAGTTTATCTCTTACAGGCAACCAGGGATGAAATGTTCCATAGGAGCACAGTGGAAAACCCCAGTGCCTAAGGGTCCACCTCCTCCTGGGATCATGTTCCAGACTATGTACCTCAATTAAACAAATGTTACATTATACTGCATCTGGTACTTTGTCATGTATACACCAGCAGTATGTAATATATACATTATATATATATATATATATATATATATATATTATATATATATATATATATATATATATATATATATATATATATATATATATATATATATATATATATATATATATACAATTCTTGTGTATGCTCGGCACTCTCCCCAATAAGATAGCTTGATGCGGTGCCCGCTGAACCCCTCAGGGAAATACACATATGCAGACCTGCGGCACTCGTCACTGGAACAAACGACAGGAAACAAAGCTCTGATACCATCAACGTTTCAATCAATAAGATTTTCCTCAGGATGTACAAATACAATACAACAAGCTCACCTTATATTCCCCACCGAGTGTCCAGAGCCGCCCCCGCCGCCGGGGCACGTCCCGTCATCCATACAAGCGTGCCGCGTCATCGGGCATGCGTCTGGCAGCGTGATGACGCTCGCGCCCGTCCATCGCATCACACGTCGCCCGGCATCCCAATAGCGTAGCAACGCATCTCCATAGTTACCATCACCAACACACCACTGTGAACAAATACAGAAAAAACATAAACAATGCTGTACAAAACAAAATCATATATATTGGACCAAAAAGCATAATAGCAGCATAATACCCTAAAGATGCCAGGTAGGAAGCAAACACATAAAGTGAACATAATAAAGTTAGCGATTAATGAAACAAGAAAGGGGGAGGTTTTCATTTAACCCTTTGGGTTGAATGGTCTGTAACCTGTTAATCCATTCGGCTTCTCGTCTAAGAAGCATGAGATCCCGATTGCCCCCCCTGCTAGGTGCGGGGACAAAATCAATCATACGGTACCTCATGCTAGGCAGATTGTGTTTGCATTCAGCAAAATGGCGGGCCACCGGTTGCTCACTTCGACCACTGGCCAATGCAGCCCTGATCGAGGACCGATGTCCCGCCATGCGTTCCTTAAATTTCCTCTGTGTCTTGCCAATATATGACAATCCACAGGGACACAGGATCTGATAAATAACGTACATACTCTCACAGGTGAGATGATGCCTGATCTTAATACTGGTCCCCCTTTGGGGATGACAGAAAGTGTCCCCAGCAATAAGAAATTTACATGTCTCACACCCACATCTAAAGCAGCCTGGCTTTTTTACTGATAGAAAGTGGCTGTTGAGTTCCTTACCCCGACCCGTGATGTCGGTTTTCACAAGCAAACTGCGCAAATTTCTTGCCCTGGAATAACAGGGCATCAGATCACAATTTTGGAGACCCAGATCTTTGTCACTTTTAATCATGGGCCATAATTTCTTGGAGACAGAATTAACCATAGGTGAAGATGAATTAAACTGTGTCACCCAAGGGAATTTGCCAGTGTTGGATTTCTTAGTAACTTTGGGAAGCAGGAGTTCCTGACGGCTCATGGAGAGTGCTTTGGTTTTAGAATTTAATAAGTTATCAAGGGAGTAACCCCTTTCAAGAAATTTGGAGATGAGAGTGTCGATTTGTTCACCCGCGACCACTCCATCACTATTAATTCTAACAATGCGCAGCATCTGAGAGTATGGGAGACCATACTTTAAACTCCTCGGATGACAGCTATTCCAATGCAAAAAAGTATTTCTGTCAGTGTCCTTAGTGAACACTGACGTGTGCATTTTGCCTTCATTCAGTGAGATTCTGACATCCAGGAATTCAATGACATCCTGGCTCATTTTATAAGAGAATTTTACCGGGCTAGAGGACATGTTGTTGTTCTCAAAGAGAACTTTTAAAGGTTCAATAGGCCCCTCCCAAATTAGAAACACGTCGTCAATGTATCTAGTATATAACTTGACACATGACGCGGTTACAGGGTCTCCAAAAAACAAATCGTCCTCTATGCCAAACATGTAGGTATTAGCATACGAGGGGGCTACCGAAGAGCCCATGGCACACCCCCTCGTCTGCAAGAAAAAATCCCCATCATACATAAAAAAATTATGGGTCAGAATCATCTCAAGAAGTTCCAGCAAAAATCCTGTCAATAATGGATCAATCGAACCTGCACACTCAAAGAGCCTTCGGACTGCCTGCAAACCCATAACATGGGGTATAACCGTGTAAAGGCTGGTGACGTCTGCTGTAACCAGCCATACGTCACCAGAGACTTCCCCAAATGCCAGCAGTTTGTTAAGGAACATGGTAGTATCAAGAAGAAAATGTGGGTGTTTCTGTACCAGCGGCTGCATCATGCAATCCACGTATACAGCAGCTGGCTGAAACAATGAACCACGGGCAGCCACAATGGGTCTCCCCGGTGGTGGATTAATCCCCTTGTGCACCTTGGGCAAGGTATACAAAAGGGGAATAATCGGGTGGCTAGGGAACAAAATAAGCAATAATTCAGCATCAATGATACCTGCAGAGAGAGCTCTATCTAGCACAATTTTTAACTCTTTGGAAAACAGTTTAGTTGGATCCCCCCGAAGCTTGCGATACACTCCAGGTTCACACAGCTGCCGATCAATTTCAGCTCGGTACTCTGTGATATCCTGTAAAACAATTGCACCCCCTTTGTCCGCAGGGCGGATAATTAAATGCTCATTGTTGGCCAACGAGACGATGGCTTTTTTCTCTTCAGGGGTGCAATTGAGTTCCTGTGTATCTGCATTTTCCCAGCCCAACCGCACCTCCTCATCTAGCATTCTAATAAAAGTTTTGATACTAGCATTATTAGATAATGGGTCAAATAATGACTTATTTTTAAATGCTTTTAATTTATCAGGGATGGGAATGATGTCACTGGGCTGAGTATTGGGGATTTTAGAAAGGAAATGTTCCTTGAGTTTCAATTGTCTCTGCAGATGGTGCTTCTCAATCTGCCAATTCAGATCCTTGGGACCCACAGAGGGTATAAAAGAAAGGCCTTTGGACAAAAGGTTAACCTCACTCTGCGTCAGTTCAAAGGAAGAAAGATTAAATATTAGTTCCTGTTTCTTGCTTTGGGTGGCTTTCTTCCACTCTTGGCCGCGGCGGGTTTGGCCGCCTCTACGGGTGCGGCATTTTTTCTGATGCCACCGCGGCGGGTCGTAACCCCTAAAGGGGCCCTCTGTCCTCTTTCTGTCTCACTATTTGTGCTGTTGTCGTCAGCAGAAGTCTCAGTGTCACAGTTGGTTCTGGGGTGTCTGTTTCGCCTGAAGAATGGTTTATTACGAGGTTCAGATGAACCGCCTGTTAACCATCTATAAACTTGGTGATTTTCATAGTCACGCTCCACTTTCACAAATTTCTCTTTTTTAAATTTAATCAAATCTCTCTTATAAATGGTGAGTTGGTTCTCCATTTTTTTCAGCCAATCCTCTTCAGTATCAGAGGTAAGAGTAGGTAAATTCACCTTTTCATATTGCTCAATTTTGTTCTTGATGTTAATGACCTCCTTATTTAATTGGTCAATGACCAGTACCATAAGGTCCAGCGAGCAACGATTTAGTATACCTATCCATTTATGGCAGAAGCTGGCATCAAACCTGCCAATGGTAGGACAGTTCTTAACTCTAAAACCCCTCGGGATTTTTTTGCTGCGATCATAGTCACTCAGAGAAATAGCGTGGTACGTGAAATCAATTTCTTTCTGTTTCAGGCGAAGTAAATCACGATAAATACTCTCCCCAGACTGTGCTTCTGCCTGAGCAAAAAGCTGTTCACGATGTAGAATGGAACCCACCTCTGCGTCTGAAAAGGTATATGCGTCCAATACGGGGACCAATAATGGGTTAAAATGTTCATGTGTAGCAGCATTGTCCGTCATTCTAGCAATCAGCTGTGATGACGTCAAAAACACTGGAATAAACTCACAGTGGGTAAATCATACAGTGCATAGGTGCACTGCTATCCAGACACTGGATACAGGAATCCTAATGTAGAATGCTGGGGTGCCTTAGCACTGGTTCAACACCTCGGCGTCGTTCCAATATACAATTCTTGTGTATGCTCGGCACTCTCCCCAATAAGATAGCTTGATGCGGTGCCCGCTGAACCCCTCAGGGAAATACACATATGCAGACCTGCGGCACTCGTCACTCGAACAAACGACAGGAAACAAAGCTCTGATACCATCAACGTTTCAATCAATAAGATTTTCCTCAGGATGTACAAATACAATACAACAAGCTCACCTTATATTCCCCACCGAGTGTCCAGAGCCGCCCCCGCCGCCGGGGCACGTCCCGTCATCCATACAAGCGTGCCGCGTCATCGGGCATGCGTCTGGCAGCGTGATGACGCTCGCGCCCGTCCATCGCATCACACGTCGCCCGGCATCCCAATAGCGTAGCAACGCATCTCCATAGTTACCATCACCAACACACCACTGTGAACAAATACAGAAAAAACATAAACAATGCTGTACAAAACAAAATCATATACAGTATATTGGACAAAAAGCATAATAGCAGCATAATACCCTAAAGATGCCAGGTAGGAAGCAAACACATAAAGTGAACATAATAAAGTTAGCGATTAATGAAACAAGAAAGGGGGAGGTTTTCATTTAACCCTTTGGGTTGAATGGTCTGTAACCTGTTAATCCATTCGGCTTCTCATCTAAGAAGCATGAGATCCCGATTGCCCCCCCTGCTAGGTGCGGGGACAAAATCAATCATACGGTACCTCATGCTAGGCAGATTGTGTTTGCATTCAGCAAAATGGCGGGCCACCGGTTGCTCACTTCGACTACTGGCCAATGCAGCCCTGATCGAGGACCGATGTCCCGCCATGCGTTCCTTAAATTTCCTCTGTGTCTTGCCAATATATGACAATCCACAGGGACACAGGATCTGATAAATAACGTACATACTCTCACAGGTGAGATGATGCCTGATCTTAATACTGGTCCCCCTTTGGGGATGACAGAAAGTGTCCCCAGCAATAAGAAATTTACATGTCTCACACCCACATCTAAAGCAGCCTGGCTTTTTTAATGATAGAAAGTGGCTGTTGAGTTCCTTACCCCGACCCGTGATGTCGGTTTTCACAAGCAAACTGCGCAAATTTCTTGCCCTGGAATAACAGGGCATCAGATCACAATTTTGGAGACCCAGATCTTTGTCACTTTTAATCATGGGCCATAATTTCTTGGAGACAGAATTAACCATAGGTGAAGATGAATTAAACTGTGTCACCCAAGGGAATTTGCCAGTGTTGGATTTCTTAGTAACTTTGGGAAGCAGGAGTTCCTGACGGCTCATGGAGAGTGCTTTGGTTTTAGAATTTAATAAGTTATCAAGGGAGTAACCCCTTTCAAGAAATTTGGAGATGAGAGTGTCGATTTGTTCACCCGCGACCACTCCATCACTATTAATTCTAACAATGCGCAGCATCTGAGAGTATGGGAGACCATACTTTAAACTCCTCGGATGACAGCTATTCCAATGCAAAAAAGTATTTCTGTCAGTGTCCCCCACCCACACCCTCTTTTATCATGGTGCCCCCCCCTGTCATTTTATCCTGGATCCGCCCCTATCTAACACTAAGGTACAAGTCAGAACACGTGACCCTCCCTCCGTCCCAAGTTTGCACAGACCAACCTCCCCAAGACATCCTATCGGTGAGAGGTTAACACTTTAAAGTCTCCCTAGTTTGATGCCTTGGGGCGACTGGTGAGTAAAAAATTTTTAGCAAATAGTGGTCTTTTAAACATTTTCCTGCAGCCTCCAATATAAGGTCATTCAGGGAGACCACGTACATGCTAATATGGGGACAATTCACACCTGGATGTACATCATTTGGGAATAATCCAGACATTGTTATATAGACAGTAAATCTATCCTTGAACATCATATGTGCCCTTGTCAGCTACAGCCTTTAGGACTGCTGCCGATGCTATTTTTACAAGAACCAGTTTATCTCTTACAGGCAACCAGGGATGAAATGTTCCATAGGAGCACAGTGGAAAACCCCAGTGCCTAAGGGTCCACCTCCTCCTGGGATCATGTTCCAGACTATGTACCTCAATTAAACAAATGTTACATTATACTGCATCTGGTACTTTGTCATGTATACACCAGCAGTATGTAATATATACATTATATATATATATATATATATATATATATATATATATATATATATATATATATATATTTATATATTTATATATATATATATATATATATACACAGATGCAGGGGTCCGGCACAATCCTCCAATTAAACAACCACTCGGGTGCCTCCAAAAATGGATAGGTAGCCGAAAGAATACTGAGTGGCACTCCAGAGATTTTGACCAAAAAACAATTTAATCCAAACGAACACCAACGTTTCAATGCCTACTTGGGCATTTTCATCATATATAAACATTAATGGAATAAAAAATAAAATGTACTCAAATAAAAGGATAGTTTATTCAGCAACTGCAACAGGT
Organism: Crinia signifera; assembly: GCF_055691185.1. Classification (NCBI taxonomy): domain Eukaryota; kingdom Metazoa; phylum Chordata; class Amphibia; order Anura; family Myobatrachidae; genus Crinia; species Crinia signifera. The sequence continues at coordinate 96,421,035 of NC_139222.1, read as the reverse complement.
AAGTAAAATTGGCAGTTTTTCAAGATAATTCGATTTCTGATCCAACACCTGAATTACTTCAATTCATAAAAGAGACCCTATGCTTTTTGTCCAGAGTGGACTTCATCAGTGGTGGTTGGGATCTATTCAATTAACGTCAAGGAGATCGTTTTTCTCAAAACCAGGGATGTTAAATGATGGTCTTAAGAGCAATGTGTGGCATATGATGCCATAAAATAGATAAAAGTATTCCTAATGTCAGAACATGGGTATAAACTCAAGTTTAGGAGAATTCCTCCAGATAGAAATAATTTGTATGTCCAGTCCAGTCTGCTCCCAGACTGGATATACAGATTAACCATAAAATCATAAAGTGTTATGGTTTAGCACAGTGGTAACCAACTCCAGTCCTTGAGAGCTAACAACAGTTCACATTTTCCAGACAACCTAGCTGCTACACAGGTGCACTCGTTACTCACTGACACATTTTAATAAATCCACAGGTGGAGCTAATTACTTCACTTGTGATTCTGTGAGGAGACCTGGAAAACATTAACTGTTGGTAGCTCTCGTGGACTGGAGTTGGCTACCCCAGGTTTAGCACCTTGAAAAAGTGGTCTGTGAACCCTAAAATGTCGGTTTCCGGCTAAATGCACTTTATTTGAAAAAATATATTTATTACACCGTTGATCAGTCTCTGAATGCCACTGTCTTGTTGCATCGCATATATATATCTCATGACTCAGTTTATGCACTCTCTAATGATTAGGCTGCGGCCCCTCTGGAGACTGGAAACACCCCTAAACATGGGCCCTTACCACCGTATTCATACTGGTGGACCCTTCATGTTCCAGTGTGACACTGAATGCACCACATACACGCGATCAGCGAGAGAATCGCTGCACCTGCTTCATTCTGTGTTACACAGAAAATATGGACTACAACTCAGGACTGCCACGGGATTTTAACATTGATGTATAAGGGGATTAGACACTAGGAAAATCTATGTCTGGAATTAGGTTTGCACATGAGAACCCCTAAAAGGGGGATAAATACGGGAGCTAATACACCGGTTCCACATGCCTTGAGAAAGATACATTTGTATCGAAACCGGTCGGCGGCTTGTGGATACAGAGGAGGCTATCAGGACATTCAACACCCATATCTTGCATCCAGGGACGCCTTTTGAGTATACCAACTATGCTTTGTTGTCTGCATTTTCTTTGTGGACAATAATATATGGTGAGAGTCCTGTGATCCTACCCTTGCTTTATGTTTTATACTGCACTGTGTGTTTTTATTAAAACGTTATTGCACCAAGAGGATTTTCTTCTTTTTATCTCTCTGAGGGGCAGATTTATTAAGCTTGGAGAAGAGATAAACTGGAGATAAAGCGGAGAAAAGCTAAAAGGAGATAAAGCACCAGCCAATCAACTGCCAACTGTCATTTTCAAACACAGCTGATTGGCTGTGCTTTATCTCCTTTTACCTTTTCTCGGTTTTATCTCCAGTTTATCTCTTCTCCAAGCTTAATAAATCTGCCCCTAAGTGTCTACCACCACATTCGGGGAAGAGGAAAAAGGAGGAGAGAAGGATCTATTTTGGGTGATTGTTCCCACTCAATCAAACGCAAAAGTCTACAATATTAGTAGACAATACACTCTGGTACGGGTTGAACAAACTTCTAAAGCTTGGCTTATGTTTAGAGACTTATTATAAATAGTATTACACTATATTTGTTTCTCTCTCTGCTTTTTGGGTAAATATAAGGAAATAGGAGAGAGAATATATTCATCTTGGACAAAGCGCTTTGGAATAACCCAGAATCATTTGTGGTATAACACATACTGTACATGTGGTTGCATACTTTCTGCCGGTCACGGGAGTGGAGGGGGTGGTCCTTGTGTCAGTGACACTGCTAGGGTAAGACAAAGGGGGAAATTTACTAAAGGAAATTTGTAAAAAATAGGTGTATTTGTATCCAGAAATACACTTATTTTTGACATTTACTATCCCGAAAATACGGCAATTCGTATTCGTATTGATAGCACATCAATAGGACTACGAATTGCCGTATTTTCGGATAGTAAATGTCAAAAATAAGTGTATTTCTGGATACAAATACACCTATTTTTTTACAAATTTCCTTTAGTAAATTTCCCCCAAAGAGTCAAATCAGAAAAGGGAACAATGATTTGCAGATTAAGGAAGCAGATGAGGGACTAGGCATAGCATAATGGCCAAACTAATTACTTCCCAGACTCATTCTCCCAGCACTGTAAAATATCTATTTACTATATTTCACTGACTAATTTGACTCCACAATTGCAGAACATTGTTGTGCTGCAGCTTTTAGCAATTCAGCTTGTGTAGACTGAATATTATAAAGATACACTGAGCTTTCCTACACAACAGACTAAGGGCTGTTTCACACAGTACGGTTCCTGCCGCACGGTGAAATCCCGTACGGTCAGGGAGCCGCGCCGCACTCAGAATTTTATAATGGCAGGGATGGCCACAGCCCGGCAGCCGTCCCTTCCAGTGGGGGGATCCGGCTGCAGCCGTGCGGCCGGGCCGTGGCCGTCCCGTGTGAATGGACACAATAGTGTCCATTCACAACTGCTGAGTGCGGCACGGCTCCCTGGCCGTACGGGATTTCACCGTGCGGCAGGAACCGTACTGTGTGAAACAGCCCTAACTCTTTGCATCTCTGTGAGAGATGAGCAAAATATCGGCTAAAAATGCACTGAAAGACATTGATGATCCATTTCCTATTGAACTTCCTCAGTGTCCTGGACGAAAGATTTATGCATTCACACTGAAAGATTAGGTCAATGATGAACGTTCTAGCTAGACTCTATAGCTTTTACTGAAAGATATCAGAAATTGAGCAGCCTGCACAGTTGACGAATAACATTGATGAACGACCAGCGGGTATGCGCATCATCGTTTGTCGTTCGTAGCATACACAATGACTGATAGTTTGATCATTCAGAAGGGCCAAAATGAACGATATTATGTATACACATTATAATGTATGCTCCCACTGACACCAAACACTCTTATACCCCATTCACACCAAAAATGTAGAGACCAGGGACATGCATGGACATTCCTGGGTTGGGCCCCGTTTACACATGCTTTTGAAGCAAGGATGACCCTGCATTTCTATTAGAATGCCATTAGCAATTGACTTTTTTAGGCCCACAAAGATGAGGTCATTAGGGAGAGGGGTAGAGGCAGAAGGGGAGGGTGGGCCTTTCCCGAAATTGCAGGCTTGCAGGGGTTAAACAGCACTGCTGGGGTCTGTTGTGCCTCAGAGCTTGCACAGTGTCTTCCTGCATGCTGTGTGATGCCTCTAAGCGTCTCTGGAAATAAGACCCCAGAAAACAGGAAGTTGCCCTGCATAGCCAATCAGCAGAGGCAACAGGGGAAGAAAGGACATGTCCCTGCACCTTTCATATCAACCAGTAACCCTGGAAAGGTCCCTGGACATACCCTGGTAGCTAGCAGGGTTAAAATCCTGGGGCATCGGTTCCTGGATTTTGGCCCTGGATCCTTTCACACCAGCACTAGTCCAGGTTTGTTTCAGGGACCAACCCGGGAATTTCGGCAGTTGTGAAAGGGGTATCATTTATCCTACTGTGGAAAGCAAAAAAAAAAAAAAACGCAGATAGGTGTGAATGAGCATTTAGATTTGCGCTGCTCTTTTACTTACAATTTATTTTAATACTTTGCAAGCATAATCCAATCTCATGAGGTAGACATGAAAACAAACACTAAAACTGCAATTAGTTAAGATGAGAAACATTGCTTCTAGGGACATGTTTAGCATTAACCACAGAGGGCCTGTTCCTAGGGGCAGTATAAACTGGTGCAGCTCCGATTATACATTTCTTACTTCATAACTTAATGAGAAAAATCTACTGATATGAGAAATACTGAGTCTGAGTCTGTGCTAGCCGGATGCTAATTTTTCAATGGAGGGACCGAATTGCAGTCAATGTGGTTGAAATCGAATGAGCAATGTTCAGGTTGGCATGGAGTAGCTTGCATAGGAATCATTGTGAATGCAAAAGGATGGGATAGGAAGTTTGCACGTAGGGCCTAATTCAGATGGTTTATGTACACCTCCGATGGTGGTTTAACTGCTCATGAGCTGATTGGGTCCTACATTGCCCTCATCTTGTAGATATACCAGGAACTGCTTCTTCTGACACAGATTTCTTGGTCCAAGCTATCCTGAGGAATGCAGCAGTAAATCACAAAACACACCTTCTGCATCATTCGCAGATTTTTGCTCATATTTGCACAGATGCTGTGTCCTAAAACAGAGTTTCTGTGGTTATTGCATCCACCTCTGAATCTCTCCCATAAACAGTAAGCAGATACAGATCATTAAAAGATGCATAAAGTTGTATTATCTGCATATGGTCAGGGGCAGGAGGCGGAGCAAACAACAGATCATGCTTGTTGTGATTGGCTGTTTGTGAACACACCTCTATTCGTAGTTTCTATGGGGCAGATGTATTAAGCCTGTTGAAGAGATAATCTGGAAATAAAGTGGAAGGAGATAACGCACCAGCCAATAAGTTATGTTGAAATATGACAGTTGGAAGTTGATTGGCTGGTGCATTATCTCAGAGTTGCCTACCCTCGTGCATTCTGCAGGAGACTCCCTGAAATAGCAGCAATCTCCCTCTTCCTTCATTAGTCTAGCAATCTTCCTCATTTCACCTAGCCCAGGTGTAGCTGTTACACTTTTGGGAAAAAAGGAATGAGAGCTAGATAAATTTACATTGAATCATCAGTGCCATTTCCCAGCATTTGTGATAAAACACAATGATCCCACAACAAAGGCTACATGCATTTTTTGTGGGCATTTATATAGAACCAGGTGTAAAACACAATAGATGACCAATCCCTGACACGTATGAGTGAGTTTTAAGTGTAGTATCTCTTATTAACTGCTTTGGGGCTCATGTACATTTGGAAGTCATTTTAGAAAATGTCAGTAGTAGTAGCTGTACACACCCACACATCTACAGTAGGTGCCATGTTCACAATCTATTTTCACAATCTCTCCATATATGGAACAGGACACGCCCTTTGGATGGATCATGATACACTCACTCACTGAGTTCAAAATTCTACTACCAACTATAATCTCCCTGAAACTAGTTTTCAAAGTAGGCAAGTATGCATTATCTCCTTCCACTTTATTTCCAGTTTATCTCTTCACCATGCTTAATAAATCTGCCCAATTATCTCTTGGGTGCAGATAATACTTTTGTGAACATGTTAAAGCAACAATAGATGGGAGTGGAGTTTCTACTGTATTACAAAGTCTATAATGTAATACCTGAGGTATAATATTTTCTTGAATTTTAAACTAAATGGATAGTAGTCAATGTTTTAAATATATATATGCTGTAAAGTGAATGGCTGCAGGGGTCAGGGGAGCAACGGCATACGATCGACAGAGCGGAAGTGATGGGGGGTTGGAGGGGTGCGAAGGGGGGGCTCTAGAGGTTGTGCGCCAGTGGTGCATACCTGGACACCACTGGCGCGCACCTACTGCATATTAGTGGTATGCCCAGAAATTTTCCGGGACAGCCCGCTGCTGAGCCCGGAAAATGTCCAGGCATACATCCCAAGGGGTTAAACTACACATTCCAAGCATGTCCTACCATAGTTTAAGCATCTACGAAAAATAAAACTGTGTCAAGGCATGCTGGGATATGTAGTTCCACAGCAGCGGTGCCACATGTGCTTTCTGTGGCACCGTTTTCTTTGTTTTGATTCTGGGACAAAACACTTCTCCAGCGCTTCTGCTTCTGATATATACCCCTTCATGTTGTTTGCTGGACAGATACAGTATATGTCATTTTTAGCACGTATTTTCCCAGTAATAACTCTCCAGCAACAGAGATATTATATCATAACAACATCCAATTAAAAATATTGGCATGTGCTGAGATTATCACAATGCAATGTGTTGTCTTGATAAATAGAAAGCCCCACATACCATGGAAAAATCTATACAGTGACACAATAATCTTGCTATAGCGGCAAGTCTCAGTTATGGTTACATGACATATAACTTTGTTATGTGTGATTTGCGTGGATGCTCAGTGATTGATGACCACAGACAGAAGGAAGCCACTGCTTGGCTATATCGACTGGAACAGTGAGCCGCCAAGAGCTGGCACGCGATGCAGTCTCTGGAAATGATTTGATGTATCAGTTCTGTCCTATCTTATGTGTTCACTTATTTTATACAATGTAAACAATATCTACTAGCAAGCCCAGATTCAACTCTTTTGCCACCCACTGTCCTATTCGTCATTCCCCTGTGGTCCCAGATTTCACCCTGCACATATTGAGAAAGAGAGAGCACCATTATGTAACAAGTTAAATGCGTGCGTGTGGATCAGTTGGTCACCAGCAAGTTGTTAGACAGTCATTAAGTCGACACCATAAGGTGTCTAGGTTGACATGTTGACCTTCCTACATGTCGACCTAAATGCATGTCGACCTAATGGTGTTGACCTAATAACTGTCTAACAACTTGCTGGCTGCCATCACTGCAGTTCAACCACACTACCAATCTGCCTTAAACTATCTACCGGGCTTAAGTTTGTTCCCCATACTATCTCTTTAAACCTGGGCACTCATGAATTACACAGATTGTGTGGCTGGTTTAATTGTGCTGTGTATGAGTGGGCCCTAGACTGCACATCCCAATTACATGTAATTAGAGGTGCTACTCTGCTGAGATATTTGGTGCCACATTCAAAGTGAAAGAATTCAGATGCACTCTTCAAACATTACTAATTAGAACATAATCTTTGACAAGGTTATAGGCTTACCCACTTGGAATTACTCTACCGCTCTCCCTCAGACTCTCCACTTCTATTCAAAACTATATACGGGCTTGTAAGACCCACTTCTTCACCAAACCCTGACAAATCTTACCCTAATACTCTTTTTTATGATCACTCTGTAGACACCAAGGAGGGGTTACCTTGTGAATGCGGTGGGGGTCGTGCTTCCCCGATCTCACGGGAGTCTTCTCATGAAGCAGTAATGGACACAGAACAATTGACAACAGGATTAGGTTGACCTTTTATTCTAAAAACGTTCACTGAGAATTTCAACCTCTTGCACGTAGTGGATTAACAATACTTTGACAACATCACAATGCAATAACTGCAGTATACCTTACTCTATACAAAAACAGCATTAACACACTCCATAATGCATGAACCACGGTGACATACCACACAAGTATTATGGAGTCACCAGTAACTCTGAGTCACTCTGTACCTGGCCTATCACTGTAGCTGGAGGACTACTACTAACCTCCGATGGACCGGCGAACGGGCCCACTGTTTACAACTGAATACAGTGATGGTACCAAATATGAGTGAACTTTACTATGAACTGTTACATTAACGCAATAATTTTAGCAATTTACAACACAACAATACTTGCCTAACCTTAAGTACCCGGGTACACTTTCTAGCAATAAGCCTGGTCAGTCCCTACAAGGGCCTATGCATAGGACTTAATATGGCTGGTTACTTTCTGGTTGAGTCAATATGAGATCACAATTCGGTCCTTGAACCGCGGGGTGGCACTAGTGTTCCATTAACTATGTTTCCGGATAGGTTGTCTTAACTTTTCCAGGGATTTACACTAGATCCACTACAGTGGCCACTCTAGGAGGCTGCTATGGGGAATGTTAAGGACGATGAAGGGAGAGGTCCTTGGGAAGGCGTTGAAGGTCAGGGTTCCAACTGGGGTCAGGGAGTCTTTGCCAGGCCTGTGTACTCTCCAGGGAATGCTATTGCGGGCGCCGGGGCGTTGCCGCAATCAGCTACACATGGCTGCTGGCTTGAACAGAGGTGGGGCTGGAATTTAACTGGGTGTGCTAGCTGGGGGGAACAGGATGCAGTAGTGTACCTGTAGCTGCTGCAGGTGCTGGTTACCGTGTGAGTGTTCTGCTTGAGATTAAGCAAGGTATACACAGAGCAATTTCCTCGCTGTATGTAGATGACCGTACCTGGAGAAGTCCCAATAGATGAGCTGGTCCGGTTCAGAAAGGCCAAGATCCCAAATATGTAAGAGGTAGCGGGCACTAATCAAGCAAAGCAGTTGTCAAGCTCAACACATTTCAACATGGAAACACCCATGTCTTCTTCAAGAGCCCGCAACCTCTTGGCCAAAGCAAACATGGTGGAAGGACCTGCTCTTGATACTGCTTGGCTTTGACAAAGGTCTTTGTTGAGACCGAAATGTTAGCCCTGTCATGTAAGCAACAATAAATCGTTAAACTCCCCATCAGGTATCCCCAGGTCCACACCTTTCCATCTCACCATAAAATTAACCTAAACCTTAACACTAACTTATCTAATAAAAAAGACACAGACACAAGTGCTGGCGTTTCAAAATTAATGTCAATTTATTTTGACAATTAAACTAACTATATATATAATGGTGGCGGCACCAAAGAACGGTCATAATAGGAAAGTGGGGTTAAAGATGTTACCATACACACCATCGCTGGTGATCGCTCTCCCCGGTCATCCACTCGTGCTAGTGGTGACCACCACCCCGGGCGGGAGCATGGCCGATGACCATCGATGTCAGGAGAGAGCGACACCCCACTATCTACACACACACATGAAGATCTTACAAGGATGACCGTTCTTTACCGCCGCCGAAGAGAAAAGAAATAGGGAAGGGTGGGCGGGGCTTTTTCAGACAGAGGAAGAACTTCCTGTGAGTATGTTCCTTTTCTTCCCTGTCTATACTCCTCCCACAGCTCTGATAGGCCTTGTGCCCATCCTATTAACATATCAGCTGACCTTCCAGCGTAACCTGGGGAACCATCAGGGGTTTATGCTCACTCAGTGCTTAATCAGCATTCGTGGTTCTTAAACTCCCCATCAGGTATCCCCAGGTCCACACCTTTCCATCTCACCATAAAATTAACCTAAACCTTAACACTAACTTATCTAATAAAAAAGACACAGACACAAGTGCTGGCGTTTCAAAATGAATGTCAATTTATTTTGACAATTAAACTAACTATATATATAATGGTGGCGGCACCAAAGAACGGTCATAATAGGAAAGTGGGGTTAAAGATGTTACCATACACACCATCGCTGGTGATCGCTCTCCCCGGTCATCCACTCGTGCTAGTGGTGACCACCACCCCGGGCGGGAGCATGGCCGATGACCACCGATGTCAGGAGAGAGCGACACCCCACTATCTACACACACACATGAAGATCTTACAAGGATGACCGTTCTTTACTGCCAAAGCTAGGCCCTAAGCCGCAGCACCGCCACCAAGTAGGAAAACGCTCAGCACTGTGTATCTAAACAACTAAAAACATTGCCCAAAAACAGAGCCACACCCTCCGGGCTCAGATGAACGCAATCGCTCCTATACAGCGCACTCCGCTGAAAGCTGATGGCGTCATGGCGAATAACACCCCCGCCATTGGTCAGCAGATACTTCTCAACTGCAGCGTTCACCGTCTTCCGTGAACGCTCCAGGCGGGGGCAGAATACCGCATTTCTCCACACTATCCTTGATGTAATGGAGGACCACACCAACTTACATGCAGGCAAATACAAAGAAATAAAATAGAGGTCCCGCACAATCACTGAGCGTAGCTCGAGAGCAGTCGTCCGCCCTAAGTCATTACCACCCAGGTGGAAAATAATGACCCTCGGGACCCCAAAATTTCTCAGGGCTCGAATCAGCCCAGCCTGCAGCCCTTTCCACAGCATACCTCTCTCACCCAGCCACCTAACCTCCCCAGCTCGACTAAACACGCGTACATCAGATGCTATGTTTGCCCTGGAAGCCCAATAGACAAAAGAATGTCCAATCATCCAAATGGACTTAACGTCCTGTCGACTTGAAATATTTATAAAGAGGTTAGAAGGCTGTCGACAAGCTTACATACCAAGCATTCACCACACTTGTTAGAGAGAGGAATGAGAAGAAGCCGAGGCCGACCAGCTCTTGAGGCACAAAACACACCGTCTGGAGTAAACTAACAAGTACGCCATGCCAGATTGTAATTATAGCCGAATTGTGCCCCCAGACGGATGCGAAAACACACCTCAAGGCCCCCACTGGAAGTTGGCGAGCGCTTATGCGTCCAGTTGACCAAGGTTGAAAGTGACAGATAAAGCTGGCCGAATGTACCTCCGGAATGCTGCCGAGCGCCATCGACCCAGAGCCTGAATCTCTGCGTCGGAGCGGCCCTCCGCAGCCGCCGAGGTAGCAGCCCCAATCCTGAAGGAATGAGACCCAAATTCCTTAGGATCGAGACCCGTGGCCTCCAGCGCCCGTCCCAAGACTTGACAAAATTGGTATTTGGTGAGCGGTGACCCATCCTCGTGCATCAACCATGCACCTGGAAGGTCCGGGCGCGCCTGGGCGAAGGCCGAGACCAACGTCACAGGGCACGCCCTTTCCACCGTGCACGGCAGCAAGGACAGCCACCGCCCCCTCCCAGCCTGGTCCGTCTTGGATCGTCGCAGGTGACATAGCACCGAGTCAGCTTGGACCACCAGGTCGTCCACAATCAAAGGCGAGGGCGCTCGTTTTGACGGTGCCACCAGTTCCCCAATCCTGAAGGCCCCGTGGTACGCCATCACGTACGCCGTGCGGAACAAGAGTACCTCATAGTGAGGCCAGCAGATGTCCCCCAGAGCGTCCAGCAGTGCTGGAAGTAATGACATATCAATGGGACGCCTACAGTCCGTGGGGGCAGGTGTAGCCCGCCGCCAACCACGCAGCGCCCTAGACACCAGAAATGATCGGGACGGGTCCGCCCTACCCTGCAATGCGGAGAAAAACGACACCCCTGCCAAGACCCTGCGCACGGAGGCGACAGAGCGACCATTGGAGTATGCACTCCAAACAAAAGCCACCATGGCTTCCTCAGGTGTCTTACCTGCTTGAGGAGCAGCCAGTCTGAACTGCTCCCACTCCTGCCATCCAGCCTGATAGCAGTGGAGCGTCCGTGGTGCGATAGCCCGCATGGCTAGCCCCTCCATTCCGGCCTGATCATCTGCCAAATATAAGAGGGACAGCATTCACCAACCATCAATGCCTCGGGAGCCAGGGCCCGAAACTTCTCCCAATCGGCCCTGGACAATGCATCTGCCACAGAGTTCTCTACTCCGGGAACATGTTGTGCCACAAACTGTATGTTGAACAGCAGGCATCGCAGCACCAACCGCGCAAGCAGGTGAACCACAGGCATGGAAGCTGAGCCCTGCCTGTTGATGGAGTGCACCACTCCCAAATTATCGCACCAAAATATGATGCTGGAGTCGCGTAGCCTGTCTGCCCATAGCTCCAGCGCCACTACAATGGGGAACAGCTCCAACAGTAGTAAGTTCTTTGTAAGTCCTTCCGCTACCCATTCCACTGGCCATGGCGCAGCGCACCATGACCCGTGCAGGAAGGCTCCGAAACCCACCCCGCCCGCTGCGTCAGTATACAATTGTAACTGCGCATTGGTGCGCGGGCTGGCAGGCCAAATCAGGACACCGTTGAACTGCTCCAGGAAGGAGAGCCAAGTGCGTAAATCCCTCTTTATCTCTGCAGAGAGACGTACGTAGTGGAGTGGGTGCCTGACGCCTGACATGGATCTTTCCAACTTTCTACAAAAAACTCTACCCATGGGTATGACCCTGCAAGCTAAGTGAAGCAGTCCCAGGAGAGACTGAAGCTGGCGCAACTGAAGTTTGCCCGTGGCCAATGCGAGGCTAATGGCTCCGCGTAGCCGTGACAGCTTGTCCTGGGGGAGGCGGCAACAGGCCGCTATTGTGTCTATTTCTATCCCCAAGAAGGACAGGCGCTGCACTGGGCCCTCTGTCTTGTCCTCCGCAATGGGGACTCCAAACTCCCTGAACAGATTCTGCAGGTAAGTCAGCAGAAGTTTGCACCGCTGGGAATCGGCAGGGCCCACACACAGGAAGTCATCCAAGTAGTGGGCCACGCTAGTTTCGCCTGAACCCGCCTCTACGCACCAATGCAAGAAGCTGCTAAACCTCTCGAAGTAGGCGCAAGAAATCGAGCAGCCCATCGGTAAGCACCTGTCCACGTAGAAACCCGTGGGTAGGCGAAATCCCATGAACCGGAATGATTCCGGATGTAGCGGGAGAAGGCGGAAGGCTGACTCAATGTCCACCTTGGCCAGCAGGGCCCCGTGTCCGTGGCTGCGCACTATATCAAGGGCCTGTTCAAACGACTGGTATCGCACGCGACACAAGTGTTCAGGGATGGCGTCATTAACCGAGCCGCCCGGCGGGTGGGACAAGTGTTGGATAAGCCTAAACTTGCCGCTAGCTTTTTTGGGGACTACGCCCACCGGGGAGAGAACCAGGTTCTCTATAGGTGGGGATGTAAAAGGGCCCACCATTCTCCCCAAGCTCACCTCTTTGTCTACCTTTTCCAACACTATCCCGGGCATCTGTATTGCGGATTTTAAATTACGGGGGGCACGTGCTACTACCTCCCCCTGGATTGGTAGGCGAAAGCCCAGGAGGAAGCCTTGCTCTAGGAATTTTGCCTCCTCCCTACACGGGTACCGTCCCAGCCAGCCGGCCAAGCGGTCAACCCGTACAGGAGAAGGGGCCTTACTGAGGTGTGCCCCCGGCTGTGGAAGCCTGGGAGGTGCCTCCCTGCTTGCCCTTCCTGCAATCTCTAAATGGGTGATTGCCCCAGCATTTTGAGCATGCGTGCTTGAACTTGCAAGAGGCTCCCAGGGCGCATCCAGCTCCGTTAAATGCGAAGCAACGCCCGGCGGGGGCCCCCCCCGCCCTACCGCAAAAGGGTTGTTGTTGCTTGCGAGGGGCGGGGATGGAGGCTGGCGTGGCCGCAGCGGCAACCGCAGGAGCAGCCGCCGGCTTTGGCCCCATCCAGATCTCCACGTCTTTGCACCCTAAAGCCATAATGGCCAGCCCTGACTGCTTGCGGCGAAAATTCTCATCATATGAGCGCCATGAGGAGTCGGCCTCTGACAGGAACATCTGATGAATCATGTGCATGTAACGCACCATGTTCATGTGTTCCTGCGGTCTTGTTTCTAGGTAACAAGCCGCGAACATGAACATGCCCGCCTGCCACCGGTGATAGGTGCAGTAGGCCTCCTCCCCAATACCCCCTCGCCTCTTCGCCGCGCGATATTCTTTCTCCGCCTGAGCCGTCATGGTGAAGAAGCTAACGTATTTACCATCGTTAATGCGTTCCTGGACACTGCGCCTAAGCCCTCTGAGCACTGCTGTGTTCTCACATTGGACAACTTTTCCCCTAGGGAACAACGGGGACCCCGAGCTGCCACTGGAGCTAGAATGCCTTCTGCGCCTGTGCCTGCGCCGCCTGCGTGATTTTCTGCCCCCATCTTCCTCCGACGACCCTGAGTCCGTTCCGCCGGAGGAAGAGGAGGTATGCGCCGACCTACGCTTGCGCCGCTTGCGCTTGGGCGCTGACCCACCTGAAGTACCCTCCACTGGTACGAGGCTCATCTGTGGGGTATCCTCCACCAAACCCACTGGGGGGGTTCCAGAAGCAACGATATCCCTCGCAGTGAGGGGGGCCGTAGGTCTCGCCATCGCCGCTGAGGAGGCCCTAGCTGCCAGGGCCGGGGGAGGGGTCCCTGAGGGTGCTGAAGGGTCCTGACTGTGGACCGGGGCAACCCCCCCAGGAGCAGGTGACTGCCTCATAAAGTCTGAAAGTAGGGACAGGAACTGCTGTATCCCCCCATCTGCGGCCGCAGGTGGTGTGGGGGCTGCAATGGTAACTGGTGCGGCAGGCGCAGAGGCCTGAGTACTGCGCAGGGGGAGCAATCTGGCCCTTCTAAGGATCTGCCGCCTTGCTATATGCAGTGAGGATCTCATCCCTATTGGCCTAACTGGGCCCTAGCCGGCCCCTGTCCCCCACCTCTGGCCCTCCCGCGGCCCCTACCCGACCTGCTGGGGGTGGGGGTGGTTACCCCCGATGTGAGGCCCATCTGCGGCAATCTAGATGCCAGGATGGGAATGGATGAGGGGCGAGTAGCCTGACTGCGCCTATTGGCGCCCTGTGAGTGCAGAGGGGTGACCTGAGCCTGCATCACAGCGCCTCTGGAGCGGGTCACTTGTCCGCGCCTATGGGCGCCATGTGGCTGCAGAGGGGTGACCTGTGCCTGTCTGCGCCTATGGGCGCCCTGTGTTTGTTGTGGGATGGCCTGTGCGGCCTGTACAACCGCGCCTCTGGCGCTGGATCGGGCAGAAGGCCGCGATCCAGGCCTTATGGAGGTGCCGGGCGTGCGGGGGCCTAGCCCTCTCGCACGAGTATTGGCTGGAGGGGCGCTACCCCTGCCCGACCCCCCCTGGCCGCCGCGACCCCTGCCGCGCGTGCCGCGGCCTGCGTCTCCACTACGCGAGGTCCGGCGCCGGGCCGCGTCATCGGCCGGCGCCGCGACCATCGCGCTATGATGCGCGGGCGGCGCAGGAGCCGCAGGACCCCGCCGCGATCCCCTCCGGTCCCCACTGGAACCACCAGGGACCGCGCCGCTAGGCCCCGCAGCCTCCCAATCCGCCTCCCCAGCATCAGCAAGGCGGGCGGGCGGGTCGTCCTACCATGGCCGGTAGGCCATGGTTCCAACAGTCAGAGAGGGACAGTTGAGAATAGAGGGACAGATCTATGAAGAGGAGACAGAAGAGGAAAGAGCAGAATGTAAAGATAAGAAAGCTTGCACAGAAAAACAGAATTTTGATTGCTGCAAAGCAGCGCTTGCCTGATCCAGCTACAGCTTTTTCAGACAGAGGAAGAACTTCCTGTGAGTATGTTCCTTTTCTTCCCTGTCTATACTCCTCCCACAGCTCTGATAGGCCTTGTGCCCATCCTATTAACATATCAGCTGACCTTCCAGCGTAACCTGGGGAACCATCAGGGGTTTATGCTCACTCAGTGCTTAATCAGCATTCGTGGTTCTTTTTCTTCACATTTATTCAGCGATTGGTGAGTGCCCTCTTTTTTTGTTCTCTCTCTCTCTCTCTCTCTCTCTCTCTATATATATATATATATATATATATATATATATATATATATATATATATATATAATTATCTGATTGTCTGTCTTCGAATCACAGCCATCAGTCGGCAGCGAGTGAAACTACATCTCGTTCTCACTCACACATGCACAAACACAGAGACAATCACAAGGTAGCAGACTAGCTTTTGAAGAATTTGCTTCAAGTGGGCTCACTAGTGAATTTATATGAGACTAGTAACAAGGCCTGTCAAAATGATGGCTTCTGACATATACAGTACTTTCTTTTTGATCTGTGACAGTTTTTAGCCCACAATTCCCCATCCCACTACCAGTCCCTATCTGCACTTATCTCCAATCTCTGTCTTCACAGCTCCCTCTCTCCAATGACAGCAAGTTTGAAACAGATCAGTGTCCCTGCAAAATTGCTTTCACTTTCTTTTTTGACACCTCTTAGCACACAAATCATTTGGTCCATTGTGTGACCTCTATTGGCCAGTGGCGGTACTTCTTATATATACAGTAGTCATGTAATGCTCGCAGCCACTCAGATGTTGCCCCCTCCCCCCCCCCGGTAATCTTTGCTGGGGGTAGCCATCCCCTTAAACTGTCATATGCCTTCAATGATTTTACCTATTAGTGCAGGCTAGCAAATTACATCTGTTGTAGCCATTCTATGATTTTTGCTGGTTTGCTTGGTACTAACGTCAGGGTTGCCCACGCTGGCTGCCCCCTCTGGGAGAGGGCATCCAGTTTTGTGAGGCTGGGGGATGGGGGGTGCAGGGCCACTGATGGGGCAGAACAGGGGCGGGCGGTGGATCACATTGAGCACTACACTTCAACGTCACTTCTTACCAATGGCTGAATGGGCACTGTGGGTGGCAACATTTAAAATTGGGGCAGCAGGACATCATGCACGCACTCTCAAAAATGGTGTGTGGCCTCTAAATAAGGGGTGTGGCTTCACAGGAATCCTGTGATCACAAGCCATGCCCCCATTTTCATCACTGTGGGACATGGCCAGCACTCTGTGAGATGCTGGCCCTGCCTACTGTTCCTCTGTGTCCATAAATAGATGCTGTGCACATGTGCACAATATTTATTCACAGCTGCTCTGTCCCCCACCCCCAGCAGGACACAGCTGCCCACAGGTGGGGTGCGGGAGAGTCACAAAAAACATGACTGTCCACGAAACTTGGGACAGTTGGGAGGTATGAGAAAAGAAATGCACTGTGGCCCCTAACAACCCTATTGAAAAATTATAGCATGTCACTTCTGCATAACACGTCCTGTGCCACCTCTCCACATTCTTCCACACAGCACTCTGATTGGTGATTATCTCCAGCCATCCACCAATCAGCATGCTGACAGCCTTTTTCTGCCTGGCTACAGGCTGGGAGGAAGGTGGAGAATGCTGCCTGATTGTGTGATCCCTAGAATTGCAGGGCCCTGGACAGCTGCCCAGTGTGCCTATGCTTTAAGCTGGTCCTGTCATGGGGGTAGTATATTTACTAAAGACAGGGTTGCTGACTTTGAGGCCGCCCTCTCCAGGAGAGGGCAGCCAGCTCCCAGAAGTAGGGGGCGGGTCCAGCAGCCGGGCTGCAAAAGGGGGCTGGGCCAGGGAGAGGCTATTCAAATAAGTGTGCACATGGGTGTGGCCAATGCCATTGCATCGTCGTGACCACCCCCGCTGTGTAATGCCGGTATAACAGGCATTATACAGTGGGTGGGTGGGGCTTCTGGGGAACTTGTCATCTTTTCCAGGAGGTTAGGTAAGTATGAATAAAGAGCATTTGTAGACGTGGAGATATTGCCCATAGCAACCAAACAGATTGTAGTTATTATCTTCTAGATAAATGATACATAGAAAAGGGCCATTTGCCCTTTGCAAAGGGCAAAATCTCCACTTCCAAAAAGCCACTCTTTAGTAAATACTGTATAAACCATGGGCTTTCACTGACACTTGTCAGTGATCATGTGTAATGTCTGCCTATCAATGACCCTTTAAAGATCTAAGATTTCCTGGACGATGGTTTATAAACTGTGGAAGTAACTAAAGGGATTAATCCTAATTTAGAGATTGTTGTGCATAGGAGCCTCTATCCATCAATGGCTAACAAACTGCAAACTGTTTTTCTGCTGTGTCCCTTGGAAATCTCTAGTGACTGAATGCTAAACACAATTCAGTAGCTTGACAAAGAACCGCAATGTGTAAAATAAATAAATAAAACCGTGAGCCAACATCTGTAGTCAGGGCTTTCTTCCCATAGTCAGTATTGAATAGCAACAAGTGGGGATTAGAGGGGATGCAATGAAGTGTGGCCTGATCAGAACATACTCTGTGCTGCTGCTTTCATTCTGTTGTTAATAGATTCACTTCTAAACCCAAGGGTGAAGAGAAAGGAATAATGCCGCCTATTTCTCTGTTAATCCTATCCACCCACTGTTTGCTCACTATGCAAGTATCAGGAAGAATAGCTCCTTTCGCTGCTGCAGGGAGCTTGTTACTTAAAAAGCACAAAGTAAATTAGCTGAACAGCTACAGAAAGCATTCAACAATACAATATGTACCACAAGCATTAAAGAGCATAACGTACATGAATAATAATAATAATAATAATAATAATAATAATAATACAAAAAAAATATCACAAGCAACATCAGAATGATTGAACTGTAATGCTTGGTCACTGATGTGATCTTTCTTTCGGCACACATGCCGTTGTATTGCAAATTATTTGTAACCCATCGACTAATAAATGAGGGTGGCTTCCTGTTTCCTCTATTTTGGCCCCTATCTCAGTAAAAAGCCAGTGCTGTGAACACTGCCCCTAGAGGCAGGGTGTCTGTGAGGAACAAACAGAAGCTTCAGGTCACATTAACCTGCATTCCAACTACACATCATTGGGTTAATGTTGGGCAGTGCCTGATTAACCAATAGGCTGATTAGGCTGCAGCCTCGGGTGCCAGGACTGGTAGGTACCTTGTAAGTGACAGCCGAGGAATGGACATGCACTGAAACTAGAGGGGGGAAGATTCAGGGGAAATTTGAGGAAGAATTACTTCACAGAAAGAGTAGTAGATAAGTGGAAAAGCCTCCCATCAGAGGGGGTAGAGGCAAATACAGTAGTACAATTTAAACATGCTTGGGATAGGCATATTGATATCCTTACAAAAAAATAAGGATCAAATATGGTTTGAGGTAACATGATTAAAAAAGGGGCAGACTAGATAGGCCAAGTGGTTCTTATCTGCCTTCAAATTCTATGTTTCTATGAATAAAATTAAGGCCTCATTTATTCAATGCTTGCTAGCCATCACCTGATGTTCTGTGGGGGGGATTTCTTGAGGTGACAATGTAACTTACTTACTGATGGAAACATTACTTTATGTACTGAACATTGTGCGATAGCACCAGCTGGGCAGCCTAAAGCCAAAGTCTCATTTTCACGCCAAAAGCATTAGATCCTGGGTGTTCTATTTCAAATGGGATGTTGCTCTGGGCAACCAATCAGATTATGTTCTAGAAGGTGCAAAATAAATAAGTAGATTCTGATAGTTTGCCCATAGCAACATCCCATGTGAAATAGAAACCACATCTTAGTAAATGTCCCCCTATACTGTATGTCATTTGTATAACCCATTTACATTTACATTATGAGTGGTGAGACCCTGCGAGCCCAAATATATTTATTTAGTGCATTGAAAGTATCTTAACAACAGGTTACAAATTAACAAACCGGAGCAATGGAAGTACAAGCGTAATCAAGTTGTAAAATGTAACATCAAAGCAAGGAGATAAACACAGATAAGAATTAATGGTGCATATTTTATCCAAGAGTTAGGAAGCACGTTTCTAGCCATGTTTATTGGCTCTTTAATTCTGAGAAACAAAGCTATAAATATATTCTATACCATGATTATATGGAATAAAATTTTCTGATGGTCAACCAAGAATGTAGCATTAGATGTCAGGGTTTATTTGTACAGAGTAGTATTTTATGCCCTGGGGCTTTTTAAATGGAAAATACAATTATGGTAAATTCTTGATGGTGTCATTTTCCATTTTAAATTCAACGTGTATCCCTATTAAATGGCTGCATTATTAATGCAGTACTGTGACCATTGCCTTGGGCCAACACTGGGTATGTGTACAGTATAGATGCTATGTGACGGTTACTTATAAATAAGGACCATTCTGATAAGCTAAGTTAATATTAACAGACTTGAAAAAAGCTGTCATCACAGCCCCTGCTATATGTAAAGGGAGAGAGGAACATGCACTTTGGGGGGTTATTGTAATTTAAACGGTCCAGAGCGTTCGCACGGTGGATCGATTTTTTGCGTCTGCGCATGTGCAGACACAGGGTGCGAGCAGGCATGGCAAACTACATATTGGCAGTGCGGGCGGTGGGCGTGGGGTGGCGGCGGAGGGGCACAGCCCATGGGAATGCCCAGCGTTCCCATGAAAATGCTGGGCATTCCCATGCAAATTATGCGGTGACGCGGGTGCTGGGGGTTGGCAGCTGACATCAGTGGACGACAGCTGCCCGACTGTTTCCCGCACAGGGTGCTCGCAGATCAAAGACACCATAGAGGTCACCGACCATCAAATAATTTCTCCCCCGCACCCAAGGCTGTGAATGGATGATTATGCAAATCATCCATTCTTAGCCATGTGGGGAATCACGGCGTGTGTGTGTGTGGGGGTCCAACCCTGCAGGCAGCATTTAGTCCACATGCAATGCTGCAAAGTTTGCAGCGTTGCGTGTGGACCAGTCCTATACTTCTGGATTCAGGTTATGTAATGGGGGCTTAAAAGAAAAGAACACCCCTCATTTCCCCACTCTGCTCCCAACTGTTCTGCTGGGTAGAGTAGAAGAGTAAATTAGTCAATAGCCAACCTCTCTTTAATGCTTAACTCTAAATTGAAATTTAGGTGGACCTGGGTTACAACATTCAAGCTACTTAAAAGTTTAAATGAGTATCCTAGACATTGCTATTTTACACATAGATTTAATTTGTAAAAAAGTGACAGTAATAATTGTACTAATATTGCTGTAATATGCATATAATATATTGTTCATGTCAGCTGTGTAATAAGGGGCTAGAGGTGTAGTATGCAATGGCTCCCATAGGTTGGAAGTCTACATAATATACTGGCTGCTAGAGGTTGGAGGTTTGCTTTATATAGTGGGCACTAATGGTTGGAAGGTTGTTTTATATACTACTAGCCACACGAAAGGTCTGCTTTATATTCTACTAGTTACTATTTTTATACAATACTATAATCACCAAATACAGGATCTGTATATAGTATATATTATTCAAAAGAAAACAGGTTTCAGGAATTTACCATCAAATTTGTGCTGAGATTGTATCAGTGTCAACAGAATGAGCTCTGCTTTATATAACTAGAATGTGGGTATGCATATAACCAATAGCACAGGTTATAGCTAAGGTGGAATTGTATTTATACTTATTCTGCTATACAATTTCAAGTAAATCAGTGGCACTAGAAGCATGATCATGAAAACTGAAGACCATGCAATACATTTCTCCAACTATATTTCAACAAAGCACATACCAGATATTGTTTAATTCTCCAATACTGGGTGCACACGGGATGCAGTTTAAATCCCGGCGGTCGGGATCCCGGCGTTCAAAATCCCGACGCCGGAATCCCGAACGCAGAAATCCCGACACTTTCTCCCCCCGGTGGGTGTCCACGACACCCTCGGAGGGAGAATAAATTAGTGTGCCGAGCGTAGCGAGGCACCGGGCCCGCTGTGTGGCGAGCGCAGCGAGCCCGCAAGGGGGGGCGATCCACGTCCCCCCTTGTCGGGATTTCGGGATTCTGGCGTCGGGATTTTGAACGCCGGGATCCCGACTGCCGGCTTTTCATGCCGAATCCGGTGCACACAACACAATGGGCCTTATTCTGGTTGGAGCGGCCGGGCCGTACGCGTACGTCCCGGGATTTTTTATGATCTGCGCATGCGTACATTCGCTAATGCGCAGGCGCGACCACTCACCAACACTTACGGACGGGTCTCTACGTGCGAAAAAACCTGTACGCGAGTGTACGGGTATTGGGGGCGGCATAGGGGCGTGTTGAGGGGAGCGGCCGAAATAATGAGGGAAAATGGGCGTAAATATGGGCGTACACGGGGGTGTGCACCAAAAATGAGCGGTGCTACTACCGCACGATCGACTAAAGCACCGTTCATTTCGGACACAAAACAGGCGGCCGCCAACCGCCATCTCAAACCACCCCTACAGATACCGCATGCCAGCGTGCGCCTGGGTTAGCTAATTTACGCGGATTACTACTCAAACACATACACCTGAATGTAATAAGCAATGCTGCAGTCTATTAAGTCAAAACCATGAATTCACTACCTGCAAGCCACACACAGCACTCTAACACATTGGAAGGTTATCTTTCTATACTTCTCTACATTTAAAGGTTTGTTTAATTTAAGGTAAGAATCTTTGTAAGACCTGCTTATATATGCTAAGGTAGGTATTTGTTAAACAGTTCGACACATTCACTACGTGCTTTCATAGATTTTACACAGTAGCACACTCAATCTACACAAGTCGACATGTGTCAACGTGTTCACTCTAATACAAACATAGGTTTTGTATTTATTATACAATAACATAAACCACATCTAACACCTACAAAGGATGTTTCAGCAATGTTTTAAGCCCATGCCCACTATTTTGCACATTAATTAATTCAATCAATTAATTAATTTTCATAATTATAGTTGAAAGGCAAGATTTGCAGGTCCATATATATGAAGGGTATGTCAGCGTACACGGACGTACGCTCACTCTCACGAGCGGTGACATAAGCTGACTTTTCTATTGAAAACAATAGGGACCCGTCCGTACAAGCTGGCGTACGCTCAGATAGCCGCAAGAAGTCGGTGGGAAGACGGCCGAGAGACGTCCGTAAACGGTGGTGTACGCTCAATTGTACGCCAGTTGTCGGAGTGTAAGGGCTGGCCCGTCCGTGTACGTTGGCGTACGCTCATTTGTACGCCACTCCCCTTCTACGTTGTTTATGCCCGTACGTATGCGGCTGAGTTGTGGGTGGACTTAACCCCAACGCCCGCGTACGGCTAGCGTACGTTAATAGTGAACGTACGCACGTTTGGCCACACCGATCAGAATAACCTCCAATGTGTGTACCCATCGGCCTGGACCTGGCAGTGATGCCGTCATTGGAAAATTTTAAGAATTTGTAATTGTCATCAAATTTGTTTAAAATATGGTCTAGTGTGTATCCAGTTTAAGCAATCTGGAAACCACGTTTAAGCCATATGGAACCATTTGCGCATCTACAGTACAGTAATTTGCCCTTAGTTTTATCCCTTAGGTAACCCCAACCTTACTATGTCATACCCTCCAACATGACCCATTCCATTAGGTACAAAATGGTCTGTTGCTGGACTTCCCTGCCAGTGGCAGTTGCAGATGTGAGGCTGCTGCACAGTCCAATGTTCAAAAAGGGGAGCCACACCTACTGCCACCCCAAACATCACTGTCCTGGACTCACTGACTGTTGATATGTCCCTCCTCTTTGAATTTTGGACTGAGCTGGAGCCCCACCTGTGTAACTGCCACTGGTAAGGAAGTCCAGGAACAGAAAATTTTGTACCTAATGGAATGGGTCATGTTGGAGGGTATGCTACGTAGTGTGCTGTTGGTACAAACCCCCCTGGATCCCCATTTCATGTGTGTGTGTGTGTGTGTGTGTGTGTGTACAGTATGTGTGTTTGTGCTTTGCTCTCTCCAGGCATTTAAGTATGTATCTGTTACATTTGTTCTGGGCACTAACTGCAGTTTATGATCTGAGGGGTCAAAATGTATTTGGAGAGCTGCAAAGGTAAGTGCATCACATTTCATTATCAGATTCATATTGCAGTGTCCCTGTGACCTATGATTGCTCTCAGAAAGTGAACAAATACACAATAGTAGTTATGTGAACTCATGTTCTGACTGCATTTACCAGCATCTCTGAATACCAGTCCGCTTTGATGTTAATTTATTGGAAAAGCAGGTTGTTTATCACATGATGAAATACCAGTTCAAGTGTTTTATACCACTGCAGATATTGGAGTGGCTAGTTTATGACTGCATCTAAATATCGCATTTAAGCAAGCTGCAGTCAAACAGGATCCTGGTTTGCAGGATGAAGCTTCTTGTGTCTATACATTGTGTTTTAGCAGGATACAGCAGGCTTGTGTGTGTATATCCTCTTGAGTAAGCATCCTGCTAAACAGCTCCTTTTCCACTGCATCCTGTTAAAACGCAATTTGTAGACGCAGCCATAGATTCACATGTGCAGGCTCCTTCCTGCCAAACAGTAAAAAGGGACCTGTCAAAATGCAATGTGTAGACGCAGCCTATGGCATTGCCAAATAGTAAGTGGACATACAGTATGTGCTATATCTTTGCGCTGTCCAAATTTTGTGCTTATAATATGTGCAAATAGTGGGCCCTATTCAGAGCCTTATTACACAAATGCCGTTGTAGCTGTGACTACACAGCGGCTGTACAAAAATATGCAAAAGTGATTTGTATTGAGATGCCCGCTAAGGGTGCCTGAGATCCGCCACTTGCATTTGAAGACACAGAGAGTGGACACACATTGGCTGATAATATACCTTCTGAGTAACCCCTATGTTACACACTATGAAGCCATTGTAACTACCTACTGGATTGCTGAATCATGCCCAGTGGAAATCAGGCCCAAGTGGAGTCAGACCCAAATGGAGTTTGGACCCCCCTTAAAAAAATTGCTAAATGGGATCTAAGATTCCCTTCCCCTCTTTTCCTTTTCTGTATCCTTATCTTTAAATGTAAAAAAAACCCATAAGATTCAGCCATCTGCAGCATACATAATCAGTGTTCACTGGTGGGTCCTATATCACAGTCCAGTAGCAGCAGCGGGTGCACCGTCCCTTGCTGAAGCACAGGCTGAGCGGCACCAGGCGAGAGCCATCTTGTCCCTTATTGCAGGTGTTAGCAGGGCTCCAGGGATGCTGCCAACTAAGTCTGCAGCAGCAGCGTGTGTACCACAGAGCTCTGTTGGAAGAGTTTGGATCCCTCCCTGAACCATACTGCTTTATATGCAGATGCCCCTTCAGTGCTTGGAGCCCAGAGGCAGGCGTCTCCTTTGCCTCTGGGTGTTACGCCTCTGAAGTCCCCTACCCAATCTGTTTTTCATTCAGATCAAAGAAAAATGCAACAGAACAGTACTTCACAAAAGTTAAGGTGGGCTGTCCAACTGGTGCCGTCATGTGATGTCACAGTAAGGAGTTATTGCCATCCATTGCTGATCTACTGGTAGTTAATGACCCCCAATGGCTGTTAATATGAACTACTGTATAACATCTTCTTCCACCCCTCACCCTCCTCCCTCCTATATATAATTAAATCATTTTGCTGAAGAACAGCAGATGCCTTAAGAGATGCTGGTTGATATCATCCCATGAAAGAAAAGATTATAAATGAGAAATCAAAAGAGAATTGAATCTAATACATCACAATTAACTGTAATTAAGAGTCGAGTGATTGTGAAGCATCCCTAGGGTTCATATAAACAGCAATGACTCTTCCAGTAACTGGTAATTAGACTCGGGTGGTTACCGCAAAGAAAGTAAAAACAATCACATTATCGGACCATCACATAAGTCATATACTGACATAGAACATGATGCTTTTGTTATTAGGTAATAACATTTACAACAATTTCCTTATTTTAGTATAAAATGTGGACTTAATAGTCCATGTACCGAGGACATGTCACATACTGGGACTATTAATGAGCACAGAATTGCCCATTGGGTAAAGTTTACTGGACAAATTGGTTCACATGACATGATGGCCATAATTACAACTTTGTCAAGTGATTTTATATGTATGACATCTGTATACTTGTTATCTGTGTTTATGGGCTTAATACAGGGATGGGGAAGCTTCAGCCCTCCAGCTGTTGTTGAACTACACATCCCAGCATGCCCTTCAACAGTTTTAGTATGACCAAATAGCAAAACTGCAGCAGGGCATGCTGGGATGTGCAGTTCAACATCAGCTGGAGGGCCGCAGGTTCCACATCCCTGGCTTAATAGATATGTGTGTCCACTTTGAAACCAGTAGTTTGCGCCCAGTTACAGATCTGGGCAGGCAGCATTAGGACTGTCAGGCCCACTCCCTGCCATTTCAGACTCAGTTCTGCATTATCTTTTCTGCAACTGCCAGCTTTTCACAAGCATAATTACATCTCTGGCTGCTCAGAGCATGCTGCAGGCAGTTTAGTGATGATACCAGGGCATACTTGACAATATTCGCACCGCTTCCTCTAGGAGAAGGCAGCAAGGTGGGATGCGCAGAGGGTTCGTGCCACAAACTCATCAAAGTGCCCTGCCCCTCTAGACAAAACCCTTGATTCTCTGCATTGTAAGCAACCAATAAGAGTCTATCTATTATCTTTTTAAATAAGAAGTAGAATTTGATTGGGTGCTATGAACAACACCCCACCTTCAATAGAACTCCCATTGCACCATATTCACTGCTGCAATGATAAGTATAGCAGCAACTAACAGGTTGTCATGAAAACGTCCTACTCCACCACGGGACACTGCTGCCCGCAGTTGGGACAGAGGGACAATCCCAAAAAACGAGACAGCCCCGTGACATTCGTTTGGGAGGTATGCTCACATGTTATTAAAAATGCACAAGATTTGGCTTTTAGATCCAAAATTCGACCTCGCGGATGACCTGAGCCAGGACTTGTTTCCACTTGGATCCCCAAAGTATGGGTGTGTAGGGTTTTTGTGGAAATGAAACCGCTCATTGTACTTGTAGTTTACTATAACAGTCATCCGGAACACAGCTGTGATGTCACTACTACAGTACATGACATCACCATCCTCACAACTGCATTAAAAAAGAAAGTGTCAAATTGTTGTTAGTATTTACAAAAGTCTTCACAATATGTATTTCTAAGGTCGAAATAATAAAACAGAAACACTGATATTTATAAGCAATTAGTAGATTGGTTACTTAGAAATGAGAGGTATTATTTTACGAAGGGTTTACAATAACGGCATTTTTATATAAAAAATAAACCTTAAAATGCCACCTTCCCCCAGCAACATACTGGATGCTGCTGCTCTGCTCACTCCTGCTTGTTTCCACATTGAGTTTACTCTCAGTGTACAAAGAGAGCATATTGTGGTGGGAGAGTCTTGTCAAATACACCAACCAACAACAGCAGGAGGTACAGGAGTGAACTGAGCAGCTGAGACATTGGGGCTCATTAGATACTGAAAATGTCTTACAGTATGTTAGAGCTACAGCTGTTCTCTCTTTGGAATTTACCTCATACAGACAAAACTTTTTTCAGACAAAACAAAAAATTCTGGATAAACCGTAATTAGTTAAAGGCGTATGTAGCATCCAGTTGAATAAGATGTCACCACGAAAGACTAAGCTGACATGCTAAAACATCAATAAAGTGGGCAGCTGGCCTGATATTATATTGTACATGTCTTAAAAATAGTTTCAAAGCTGGATTTAATCCACAACATCCAAAGGATCATTAGTGATACTTGCTAATAACATATAACCTCTGTCAGCCTGCATTTGTGGTCATTTTTGGACATAACATCTAGCAAAATAAGTAGTTACTGAAGTGAGCAGAACAGGTGGTTCTCGTCCAATTGACCTTGTACATATTGCCAGAGTAAATTAGAATCATGGGTGAAATTTAATAGGATGAGAGACCCAGAAAGGGAGAGATGTGGTAAGAAATCTCCAGGTTTTTTTTAAAGCGGCAATCATTTACACTGCAAAATCAAACTGGCTTTGCAGTGTAAATGATTGCTGCTTTAAAAAAATAAAAATAGAAATTTCTTACCAAATCTCTCACTTTCTGAATCTCTCATCCATTTACATTTCACCCCATGAGTGCTCACTGCACATAGTTTTTATGTTGATGACTTATTGTATGTGAAAATATTATAAAGGTATGCAGCAATACAATACTGTAAATATTTGGAAGGGGCAACATGTGCCCACGGTGGTGTGGCCAATGTTGTATGGGACTTGCCAATTTCATGTACCAGTACCTAATAAAATAGAAGGCGTAGCTAGCACTCACCTAAAGCCACCAAAGGTGGGTGCAGGGTGCTGTAAATGACAACATCACAGCCTTGCCCCCTGTGATATTCTTCCAGGATTCCCCACTATGTGTCATTAGGTGGATGACTGTGATGATGTGACCTGTAGCAAATTGCATCATCACTGCCCAATTGCTCACCCACTTCATCGGCCAGCCAGAGTGCGGCAGATTTGGAGCCCCTCCACCTCCTGACGAAAAAGAGAATCAAGAGCCTCTAAGTAGTTCCAGGTGAGTGGGCATCTATTATAAGCTGTGTTGACCTGTATGTAGGTAAATAGTTTACAAACAGAAAAGGTGGCAGATGAGTTTGATGGTGCCTTACTATTATGCTAATAGTTTCTACTATTATATATTATTATCTTTCTGCATTCAATTATTTTTCTGCCTTTATACTGTAGGAGTAACTATTATTACACATACTACTATTATTATTATTATTATTATTATTATTATTATTATTATTATTATTATTTGCTGCTATTATATACACCATCACCCTGAATCCTACACACTGCTGTGTCCTGTTGCCTTACCGTAATACTACTTATTACGATTATTTTTATTCAGGACATCCATGGAAATATGAGATGTTTCTAAATGTATTTCTTCTTGTTGTAGTACTTAGAATTAATACATTTGCCAGCCATCACTACAAAAAGTCATCCATCTAACCATAATACAGGTTGAGGATCCCTTATCCAAATTATTTCGTAAACCATAGTCTCCAAAATGTACTTTTTTTTTTTTTAATAAGACCTACTGGCAACATCTGTAAATGGCACTAATGGGGAAATTATGTGTATCTGGCATAAAAAAAAAGATGTAAAATAAAATGATTGCTTGGCATTCAAATTCAGTGTCTGAGATTTGTACGCAAACTTTGTTTCATGTTTTAAAACCTTATTTCATGCACAAATAAAATATATTTATTTTATGTGTTTAATGTGCCTATACAACATAAATGCAATATACCTCAAGATACCTCATTGGAATATAAAAATATTTATAAATACGGAAAAATGTATTATCCAAAATGCTTCTGGTTTTAAGCAGTTTGGATAAGGGATACTCAACCGATAATAACACTGCTTTCATTTATCCTGCTTCCACATTAGACTATTGATTAGATCTTCAAGGGTGACCCATGACATATGAGAAGATAACTGCTGCCTGTTATGGGCATAATAAAGATTAGAGGCACTTAGGATGAGCTTGGAAAGACAAAGGACCAGATGCACTAAGCTTCAAAAGTGATAAAATGGAGAGTGATAAACAACCAGCCAATCAGCTTCTACCTGTCATTTTTCAAACACAGTCTTTGACATGACAGGTAGGAGCTGATTGGCCGGCTGTTTATCACTCTCCATTTTGTCACTTTTGAAGCTTACTGCATCTGGCCCAAAGAGTGGTAGAAAAAAAAATGTACCATCCAATCAGCTCCTGATTAAGTGTTGGCAGTTTATTGGTTAGTAGGGGGGACACCAATATTTATCTTGCCTCCAGGCAACTGTAAACTTTCGCCACCGACTTTGGGGGATATTCAATCTCCCGCCGCTATTCCCAGTGGGGGAAATAGAGGCTGGGCCCTATTCAATGCTGTCTTCCCCAACAGCATTAAACAGGGATCTTGGTAGAACGTGCCCGACTTTACAAGCAGTAGGCACGTTTCATCTCGCGGTGGAAATCCAGACGCATCTTACATCTCTTTTTTGGCACTCGGCAGGAGGTATATTCAATCCCGCCTGCCGAGCTGAGATCGAGCCGGCCGAGAATGGGACCGGGTCACGGCTGTCGGATTAGCCCGACAGTCGTGATGCCGGATTGAATACCCTCTTTATCTCTTTACTTTTTCTAAAAACTTTAATATGCCAATTGAAAAAAACCCTACCTCCCCCATGTGACTTCCTTTTCAGGGTTCACCCAATAAAAACGAATTGTTAATGTTAGTGATTTAATAATGTGAATCCCTTTATTAACCAGAAATTGTGTTCGTAGAGAAGGGGTTCATGGTGTTTGAATAATCAGTCCTGAAGATAACAAACTTTTTATGCTATCTTCATAAACTCTACTCAAGATTACAATTTTTGTTTTATGGCTGAAATTCTGCTAAATAGTAATGTTTGGACTTTTCATGCATCTTCATTGCATGTACTAAATCTTTTTGAAAATCTGGAATAATTTATTTTTATTTGGCAACAAAACAGATGATAATGTGTATAATTAATATGTATATTCACAGCATGTAATGCAATCTAGCCCTGAACTGGAAAGACCTCTTTAGGACATATCACAGAAAAGCTCACAGGGTGTTTCCTGTGATATATGAATCTATGCTTTTATTTTGTAAAGATTCAGCAGTGCGTTATTGGAAATATACTCTTCTTCTGCTCTGGGTCCACGATAAATCTCTCTGTGTGAGTCTGGTAATGAGGAAATTTGCAAAGATTAAGTAAAAGCTTTGTCAGCAATTACAGTAATAGAGGAATTAATATGCCAGCAGGTAGCGTGCTTTAAACACAGGTTACACTGCTTAATATTATTGTCTTGAAAGCTCTTCTCATTGTATTAAGTATAGACCCCAGTGATTATAATGACTAAAGTCCAGTCCATGGGAACTAAACAAATTGCATTGACACATACTGTAGGTAGGTTAACAGCTTGTAATAGGGCATGGTGGACTTGTTAAGTCACAGTAACTCTGTATTGCCTTTGTAAGGTTAGTTAAAACAATACACAGAGAGGCCACTTAAAATGCATTATAGACTTTGACATTTTGGCTTTGAAACACAACATGTATTGCGACCACCAGAGGTGCTTGAGGAGAGAAGGGGGCCCGTGTTCAGCCTCTGGTTGGACCCCTTTGTCTAGGGCAGTGCAGTAGATTGCCTCTTAAAAAAAATGACCCAAACTGCCCACCCCACTCATTTACTTACGCAGGGGGTGCAGACAGTGTGGCGGTGAGGCCAGAACTGAAGAGCGGTCGGAACTGGAGAGCAGCAGTGCAGGGGTGCGGGTGGCAGGCTGTGCAGCGTGACCTCTGACCGAGCTGTGCAGAGCCGCACACAGAGCCGCACAACCAGGATGGGAGTAGCCAGGCGGCATCTGAGCAATTTATTATAAAAGATTCCTTATGCCTATTGCAATGCTTTCATTCCTCATCACCCAATTAGCCAATTGATATTTTAGTGAAAACAGTAGTGACAATCTGCAGGGGTATTCTAAAATAGTTACATGTAGCCATGCACAAATGAGGAATAACACTACAGTATTATGTCCAATTACCTAACACTGATTTGTAAAGACAGTTGCATGAGAGAGATATAGTTGGAGGAGAGATTAAATCCAATTACCTAACACTGATTTGTAAAGGTAGTTAGTTAGCACATGAGTGTGAACAACATAGAAACACATTAGCATGAACACCCTGTCCTTTTGTCAACTGCCACAAACATACAATCAACTGATATAGGTTAGCTAAATGAGAACACTGTTGTTAGCTGTGTGGCAGATTCGACAATCTATGAGGCATCTATGAGGTCATTTTATTATCCATCATGATTACTACATGCTGTATGTGCCCCTGGACTGATTTGGCACACTGGGCAGCACCCCTGGACTGATACAGCACACATGGGGGCACCCCTGGAATTTGACAGCACACTTAGCAGCACCCCTGCAGTAATTTTTTTTAAATAAAAAAGTGCAGCACCCCTGAACTGATATGGCACCCCAAGACTGATATGGCACCCCCCCTCCCCTACCAGAATGAAGATGGGACTGAGCAAAGGAATTTGTATAGAAACCGAAATTCAAGAGCATTCGACAGCAGGATGATGATATTTAGCCTTGTTGAATCTGGAAAATGACACCGAGGGTTGATCCCTCATCAAGCCGGCCTCGGATCAGGTAAGTTCGGAGTATGTGGGGGGGGGGGGGAGGGTCCATTCTCTAGGAACCAAACCTTCTCATCTCTAACCATTACTAAACACTGCCTTTATACTCATAAGAGTTAACACATCCAAATGACATTTGGCTCGGCAACCACACATTTGCATGTGGAGGCATATTGAGTGTGATTTAGCACTAAAACTCATTTATTTTAAAATCTTGAGATCTGTAGCTAGCCACTGACCATCAATGATACATTTTGTGACAGTGATATTTAAAGTTATTGAGCAGGAATGATACATATTATGT
Organism: Crinia signifera; assembly: GCF_055691185.1. Classification (NCBI taxonomy): domain Eukaryota; kingdom Metazoa; phylum Chordata; class Amphibia; order Anura; family Myobatrachidae; genus Crinia; species Crinia signifera. The sequence goes on along the minus strand of NC_139222.1, from coordinate 96,389,578 downwards.
ATTGTTACTTGACAGACTGGACAGTAATTGACCAGCCATCATTTTTAGCGTAGATCATCTTTAAGATCAATATGGCAGGCTGGATGGGAATATGTGCCACTCTAAGCCAGGAGACGTCAGGTTACGGAACTGGGACAAGAAACTGATCAGCACAAAGACCAGAGCAGCAGAATGCCCCAGTTTGTCTTCATTTTATTTTTGGCTAAATGACCCTCTCATCCTTCCTTCAGAAATAACATGTTCACATCGGTTAGGAAAAATGCAGACATGTAATACTCTTGCCTTTAGCTATTAGATTTCCTCTTCTACTTCTTTGTGTCTTGACGGCTCATGTGGAGTAAATATAATCTGCCAGAGACGTTGTTTGGTGAGTAGGGGGAGGGAGAGATGTATAACTGTCAGTTTTAATTCAGTACAGTTCTTTAAATATGAATTTACAAGGAGAAGAGGTAAACTATAACCAGAGTCGTTTATATTGAATATATTTGCAGTGGCAACTACATCAGTTACACAATGTTGGTTGATGCCAATTGGAAGATATATCCAAGAGTTAATGGACGTTGTTACATTAGTCCTTCTGCTGTTCCATCTGTCCCCTTCTATTTCTGCTAACATCCAACGCTACATTGCCCTGTTCATTTATTTTGTTGAGGACAGTGCACTGTGGTGGTCAGCCGGGCGGGGGAAGGGTTGGTGCCAGCTCTATCGTTTGATATTCTTTCCATGTAGCTTAGAGCTCTTGCTCAGCCTATCAGATCTCAAATCATCATGAAACATAAGATATGTATTAAAGAATGTGCTTGATTTTCTGTGGATTAGCTGCGTCTCTAAGGGGCACTGTTTAGAGAAGATCTAACGTTCCCCTCGCTAGTGTATTACAGCTCAATAATCAATACTCTAAAGCTATTTCTTTGTCTGAATGGTGGTCTGTTAAGCTAACGATGCTAATGTCCCTTTTAGGATACTTATTATTACTCTTCACACATGTATGCATGAAAAGATCTCAATTATATTACATGCTCCGATGAATACATTGGAGAGACATGCTTGTGGGCATGCTAATTCCAGAAGTACGTATGTAAAAATGTATTAAGACTTTTGTTTTCTGTGTTTCCGAATTATTAGTCATATGCTACAACATGAACACATAAGTGATAATGAATTCTAGAGTCATTTTAATATGTAAATCTATCTTTTATTGTTGTGATCAAGCTAATATATATCCACAGAAACGTGTTTATGGAGGATTGGAAAGTTTGTGTGAACTTGACTTAAGGATTGTTATTGCATCCACCACTCCTGCAATTTTGTATGCAGAGGGGTAATATACGGGTGTGGTTTAATAAAATGTACATTTTCTAGAATAAATGTTTTATCGTCGTTATGTTTTCAAGTGATAGGTGTGGATCGTATTGTCGACAGCACTTAGGTTGACAGTCATTAGTGTCGGCAGTCATTCGGTCGACACCATTGGTTCGACAGGTTGCAAGGTCGACGGGTGTCTAGGTCGAAATGGGTGAAGGTCGACATGGGACAAGGTCGACGTGGGTTTAGGTTGACACAGCTTTATGTCAACATGGTATAGGTCGACAGGTCGGAAGGTCAACATGTTTTATATTTACTGTTTTTTTACCCGAATGTTGATACAGTCGACATGGACACAGTTGGAAGTCAACCGCAGCCCCTCGCTACGCTCCCAATGTTTTGGGCACGGTTCCTCGCTGCGCTCGGCACACTATTTTATTCTCCCACCACACCCTAGTGGATGGTAGGGCATGAAATACCGCCTGTCAGCACATGTCGGCTCAAATAACAGTAAAAAAACCTCTCTCTGTCAAACAATGCTAGTAGTTATTGTCTGGTGATCACCAGATAAGACCACCTCATGCTATGAAAAAAATTATTTTCTAAATGTGCCCTTTATCCCCATATGGGCACAAGCCCAATTTAGAAATATCCTCATTTGAAAGACAACACTGTCATGGACTCCCGGGTCAGAAATCTGGAAGTCCCATCATCAAAACATTTGTTATAAGGAGAGCTTTTTAAGATCTCAAAGCCAAGAAGCTACAGTATTGTGTGGTTTAATATGGTGAAAATTAACAATACTTTTTAATCATAATGTATATAGTAGATGGATATACAGAAATATAATTCCAAAAACACTTCTTTAAAATTATACAGAAATAAAACACAGAAACAAAAGCTACAATCACATACCTTTGCTATTAATCTGTGCCTGTTGAAAGCTAGAAGTTGGACAGCTCCTCTGTAGCAGACTATGGGGGAGATTAGAATCATCTTTATTGGCAAGGTATACTTGTGTATACTAGGAATTAGATTTGGATTGCTGTGCAACAGCCAGGGTGGGAACAAGTAAAACAGTGACAGTACAGATATATAACACACATACAGACATGCACTAGATGTGTCCTGGTGAGGGATACGGACATGGGGAACATCAGGGTTGCCTACTTTTGAATATTTCAGGGAGAAAAGTAAAAGGCATGGGGCGGTCCTTGCATCATCAGGGGGCGGTCCTTGCATCATCAGGGGGCGGTCCTTGCATCACCAGGGGGTGGTCCTTGTGTCACCAGGGGGCAGGTCGTGAGTCATAAGGGGCAGGCCGTGAGTCACAAGGGGGCAGGACGTGCGTCACAACGGGGTGGGCCATGCATTGTCAGTGGCTTATTTTGGTATGAGTTTCATGTTACATCTGCGTGCAACACAAAATTTACTGACAAGATCAGAAGTTTGGATGTTAAATGATGTCCTCAGCGCTGTCTATTTCCAAGACTAGGGACAAGAGTGCAGCAGCCAGTGGTGGCAGGGAGGAAGGGAGACACCTCCTCTCCTTCCTTTCCCCCCACTCCCAGCCTCCGACCCCCCCCCCCCCCCCCGCTCCGCTCCGCTCCCCTGTTCAGTAGCAGCCAGGCAGGCACTAGTGAGTGCATGCTGCTAGAGCTGCTGACTGAGTGTACCCTGCACCTGGATCCGGTCTCACAGGGAGAGATGCAGGGAGCGGTTCCTGTGTGTGACGGCGGGTGAGAGACAAGAACTTCTTACCCCGGTCCCCGAAGTTCTCCTTCTCAGTCTGCACTGTCGTCGGGACGGTGGCATCATCTCACCGGTAGTGTGATCTAGCACATGCGCAGTACGTATTGCGGAAGATCGAGCTACGGCTGCAGGAGAAAAGGGTCCTCTCCCGGGAGTCCGTGAGATGTCCCAGGATTCCGGGAGTCTCACAGACATTCTGGGAGAGTCGGCAACCCTGGGGAACATATGTCTACTGAGCTGTACAGCACCCAGGCCATTTAGCGGCGCCACTTGATGATTGCAACAGCTAGATAGGTAGACAGTAAAACAAAGGTAGACAGTAACAGATATTTACTGGACTGTACAGTACCCAGGCAGCCATTCAGCAGTGCCACTTGGTGATTGCACAGCCAGATAGGTAGCAGGTAAAAAACAGCCCTTTGAGTGCCAAGTGAATTTGTCCAAATAGGTGTAAAAATTGGAACGCAAACATTTTTATTCATCATAATGACCTGTAATGTTTACCTTATACTTATATAGGAAATATAATCTTTTTTACAGAACACTTTTATTCGAATTTATATAACAAATGTGAGTGACGCTGGCATTTTTAGCGGTTATTTTGTGCATCTTTCACAGGGATGTTGGCACTCAAAGGATTAAACATTGGAGAAAAAGAAAGTACCAACCAATCAGCTTCTATTGCGTTTAAAAATGACAATTATGAGCTATTTGTTTGGCACTTTATTTCTCTCCAAGGTTTGATACATCTCCTCTATTCCTTAAAAACTTCATTTTTTAAATAATTTCTTAAACCTTTTGAACACTTTAATCTTTTCTTGCATAGCAAAGGGTGTGGTTATATACTTCCATACCCTTCTAATCATGGCTTCCATAAATGTTTTATAACAGAAGAAATAATTGGCTGCTGAGTAAAAGGAACCTGGTATTTGATTAGGGACTGGTGTGAAAGTGAATGATATTCACTGTATTCCCTATATAAATAAACAGAAATGAATAATAGAACTTCACACAAGGCCATTGACTTTTCAACAACCAGAATTCATTATAGCTCAGTACAAATTGGAACAGCAGCTTTAGACTTCCATGAATCCGGTATCTATAAACTCCTCTCAATGCCCCTTTAGCGTATTTTAATATGTTGCCTGCAAAGCAAAATCTCTTTCTAAGAGTTTGGGAATATAATCTATATCATAATTGTATCTTGCTATCAGTGCCACTACCAATATGATGATTAGGCTGCATCCTAGGGTGCCAGGACTGGTGGGGGGGAGGGGGCGCTTTGCAGGTGACAGCCAAGGAATAAAATGAAGGACTGATTTATTCCATGATTGTTGGCTATTACTCATCCCGATTTACTGTGAGCGGTAAAGTTCTTGAGGTAACTGCTGGATCAGTGATTTTCAACCTTTTTACCTTGTGGCACACTAAATAAGATTTTTGAATTGCCAAGGCACACCATGAGATCCCCAGAGGGCAAAACACACTGGCCCTTATTCTGGTTCACTCTGCAAAATAAAATTCCTTCTCAATTGGACAAAACCATGTACACTGCAGGGGGGGGGGGGGGGGGGGGGGCAGATGTCACATGTGAACTAGAATAAGGGCCATTGGCCCCCACAGGAGAAAAAAAAATATTGGCCCCCATATAAGACACAATCACACTGGTCCCCACAGGTAACAAAAAAACAAAAACATTGGCCCTTTATATGAAAATAAGAAAGAAGAGACCAGTAAATAACAGTTGAATTGGTGGTGGCTGTAAACTGGTTTGGGCATCATTAGATCTGGGGGCACACTTGAGAACAGCTCAAGGCACATCAGTGTGCCATGGCACAGTGGTTAAAAAACACTATGCTAGATGGTTGTGCCAATGTAACTTACTGATGGAACCATTACTTTATATACATTGTGCTATATCGCCAGCTGGGCCAAAGTCTCCTTCACACACCACAAGCATTAGATCATACATGCCATTTGTATAACCTTTGTTATGTGCACATGAGCAGTGTGAATGACGAGTCTCTGTGACCATACATACATGTATGTTTAGCAAAATTATAAGGAGAGCTACATGTGTATTAGCCTTGGGAACCTGGTACTTCTTTATACAAATATGGTATCCCCCAATCCTACAAGAATGGATCATTATACTGAGCAGACCCTTTATTAATACCAATTCTAAATCCTCCTAAATAAGCAAACTTTTCCTGATTTGGTGTGGTTTTGGTTTAAAGATGGTCTGGCTGCCCGTTTGGGGTAGAACCAATATTTTCCAGAGTTTTATGGTTCCCATTGGATATTGTGCAAAGCCACCATCCTGGTATGAAAGCATTTACAGAACATTAGAGATGGAGCTTGGAACACGTAGCTGGTGTCATGGGCTTGCTAATGGCCCCCACATGTATAGACATTAGTTACCACTGCTTGTAATAGTCATCATGCAGATTATGACAATGCATGCAGTATAAGACTGCACATTGTCATGTCTTTTATTAGTAGACTGGATTTTGGTGCAACTTAAAAGCAATTCCAGAACCATTATTATTATATGAAACATGTATAGTGATGTTGGGAACATTTAAAAGAAACTTTGTAAACTTGGCATTTCAGCACCATTAGTAATGTGTCCTAGGCTTTGTTTCAGAGAAATGTGTAACTGAGCAATTATGCGTGTTCCTTTCATCTGTCAGCTGGACGTGAGCATAACAAAATGGCATCTGACACTGTGCTGTGTGGGGACAAAGGGACATTTATTATAGAGCTCCATCAGTCAGCAGAGATCCTATTTATTCCAATAATCAGCATTAACTAGTCTCAGACATTTTACCTTCAGTCAAGGTTATCACCATACCCTCCACCAGTACCGATTTTGCCGGTACAGGGTGAATTGCGGGTCCCAGGCCAGCACGCGACACGTCATTACGTGGCGCGCCGGCACCACGGACCCATCACACAGGGGAGATCACAGAATGTCTGCTAGCCCTGTCTGGCATGTGCAGTGGTGATTTTCGGACACCAAGCGCACAGAGAGGAGAGCTAGCACAGCATGGGACTCCGCGGTCGGCGGGTGCAGACATGGTGGTGGCGAGTGCGGCCTGCTTACCCTCCTTGTCCAGGCCCCTGCACCAGCGGCGCTATCTTGGAGGAACCTGGTGGTGCTGACTCTGAGCGGTCTCAGACTCCATCACAGCTTCTTCCTCTCCTGTGCCCTGCAAGTGTCTCTGCCTATCTCCCTCCACCAATGCAGGGGGACATACAGTGCAGCCGGGGACAATATACTTTGAAGGACTCCGACCTCCTGAGCCGGGGACGCCATCTTACATCCCCCTGTGGTGCATCCTCATCCAGGGCCTCATTTATCTGTTAGTAGGGTGAGTGCTCTATCCTGTGCCCTGACATTGGTAAATTGTTTTTAACTTTAACTTTTTATTTTAAATGCAGTACACATTCAGAAAGGGAATGGCCATGCCCCCTTTACCAGTGGCCACACTCACTTTACCCATGACCATGCCCCCGTTCTGTGTATGTACCAATTTCTGCCCTTCAGATGTTGGAGGGTATGTATCACCACAAAATACAACCCATGTGGTATATTTACTAGAGCTTCTAAAATGTGAAGTGGTGGTTTTGCCCATAGTTTGCACTCTGTCATGTGACCATTAGCAGGGTGGGCCAAGAATGGCTAGGCCCAGTTACTGCATGGGGCATGGCCTACTCACAGAGGGGCAGATCAAAGGGTGGAGGGGCCTTGATCACTGTGATCGTAAATGCCCATGCCAACAAAGGAGAGTCCTGCACTTAGTGGCAGCAACCTCCCTGGACCCACCGCAACACAACATTCAGCAGCCTATGCTGTTCTTTGGAGACAGCTGTGGCTGGCCAACTGGCAAGGATGGGAAAAATGGGTGTGGGTGGTGCAGACACGGGTTCCAACAAGCCAAGGCCTGGTACATTCCATGAAAAGATCCTTTACGTTTGTTACCAATTTCCATTACAATTTTTGCATCAAAATTGAAGCATATCATGTATCACACAAAGAACATTTACTGTGTGCAAAATATTCAAAGCACATACCCAAAAAATATATTTCACATGATCTTTTCTAGTCAAAAATGTAACGTTTGTTACCATGGCATGACCCGCCTGTGTAATTCGTATCTGGTCCCTGCTCAGCACCACTGACCATTAATTAAGCAATAACATTCTCTAGCTTTGTCTATTTTTTCCAATCATGCTTTAGGACTCTTGGTATTTCTGATTAATATACACATCAGGGCACAAGGGTATATGTTATAATTGCACCACTTGAAAACTAGTTAAATTGGTTCTTTAAATGTGTTAAATTGGTAATGTAAAGGGAAATTTGTGAGCAAGACAAAACATCAGAATTAATGTTGAGTACAATGTTCTCATCACACAGGCACACTGTTGTGCAATGGAGATTTTGTGAACAGCCAGGAGCCTGGAAGCCGGCCAGGCCACCAGAAGCTTCAGTAATTAATTAATTAATTAATTTTAGATGCTGTCCTAACACTCCTGTCACTAGCTGTCTCTACGTTCAGACACTTAACAAGTATAATAGATATATGCTTTTATTAGTCTGTTGTTCTCTTCAAAGGACAAAAAGGGATTATAAGGGCATCCCTAAGATCCCACGGTGATGGGTCATGTGAGAGAATAGTAAATAAACCAAAAACAACAGATAACATATTAAAAAATGTATTATAATAAATAGCAACACCAATAAGGGGCATAGTCACAGCGATTTCAGCCTAATTTCTAAGCGATCAGACTAGATTGCACGGTCCCGCACGTCGCCATTGCCGACAGGGAAATACAGTGCTTGCAAAGTCTTTACTGCTAGAACAATAGGCAAACAATAGGCAAGGCCCCACTCTGCACAGATCGCTCAGCACACATCATCGTGTGCATCATGGGTGTACCGCAATGTGTGCTGAGCAATCACTCAGCAAGAGGGCCGAGTTGCCCTGTGCGTGGGGGCCTTTGCACCAGTCTTAAAATGTCATGCTTTATTCCATGTCTACATTCTTATGAATACTGGAAAAATAACGAAAAATGAAGCATAATTGTACTCCAAAGAGTCCCCAGCAACAATGGTGATAACGAAGTTAGAGTGATCAGATCTGCTTTCCTATCCCTTGCTTTTGGCTTCCTCAAATTGACCTACAGTAAAATAAACAGAATATACAGTACTTATGTAGTAGACGGGTCACTGCCGTAACTAGGGGGGGGGGGGGGCTAAGGGGGGGTCACGCGCACCAGGCACTGGAGGGAGGGGGGCACTGTGAGGTCCGGGCAGCTCGGGTCCAGGGACAGGCAGCAGGGATCCAGTGACAGCCGACGGGGGTCTGGGGACAGCCAGCGGGATTCCGGGGACTGGTGTATGCTGTAGCGGCAGCTTACTTTCACTCCGTCTCCTACTAGCACTATTTGCCTGGCGGCGGGAAGAGCTGATGAATTTGAAAAGACTTGCCGGACGCTGATTGGCTGAATTCAGGTACACCCCGAAGTGGTATGAAATGAGCCATTTTAGAAAATCGGTCTATGACGACCCATAAGTGAGTCCAAGGACCCTGTGGAATGGAAAGTGGCATCAATGGACCTACTGGAGCTAAATTGGAGGACTTATGTTGAGCACAACGAGGACAGGAAGCAATATATTCCTGAACATCCTTCTTCAGAGCAGGCCATCAGTATCTTCGAGAAAGGAATTCATAGGTCTTCTGAATCCCTGGATGACCAGAGAATTTGGAATCATGGGCCCAATGCAGAATTTGCTTCCTTGAACTAGGTTTAACAAAGGTTTTACCTGGGGGAACTGATACAGTTGTTGCAGCAAAAGCAAGAGGGTCAATAATTGGACTTCCTTCATAGGATTTAGACTCCTCCTAAGTCTCCCATGACCTAGACAGAGCATCTGCCTTAGAAATTTTTTCCTCCAAGAGAAAAAGACAATTTAAAATTAAATCTAGAAAAGAACAACGCCCATCTGGCTTGTCGAGGATTGAGACACTGGGCACTTTTCAAATAAAGCAGATTTTTATGATCAGTAATGATATTAATAACATGGATTGCCCCCTCGAGTAGATACCACCACTCCTCCAAGCCATTTTGATAGCTAACAGTTCTTGGTCCCCTATAGCGTAGTTCTGTTCCGCCGGGGAAAATTTCTTAGAGAAGAAACCATATGGATGTAACTGTCCGTTAGTATTAGTCTGGAAAAACACAGCACTCACGCCAATAGCAGAGGCGTCGACTTCTAGGGTAAAGGGTAAGCTGACAGAACTGGTGCTGAAATGAACTTTTCTTTGAGCAGTGTAAAGGCGTTAGAAGCCTCGAGATCCCATTTGGACGGCTTGGCACCTTTGCGAGTAAGAGCGGTTATTGGAGCTACAATTGTAGAAAAGCCTTTGATTAACTTTCTGTAGTAGTTTGCAAACCCGAGGAATCTTTGAATCCCTCAGAGGGTGTGTGGACGAGGCCACATCTGGATTGCCTCATCCATTTCCAGACCGGAGCCAGATACGATGTACCCTAAGAAGGGTATGGATGAGACCTCAAAAACGCACTTCTCTAATTTGCAGAAAAGGAAATTCTTTCTGAGGTGAGAGAGCACTTCTCTGACAACTTCTCGATGTTTCTGAAGAGTTTGAGCAAATATCAGGATGTCGTCGAGGTAGACCACAACATGTTTGTACAGAAGATCACGAAAAAGTTCATTCATGTAAGACTGAAAAACCGCTGGTGCATTACTTAGGCAGAATGGCATGACAAGGTATTCATAATGTCCATCTCTGGTATTAAAAACGGTCTTCCACTCATCTCCCTCACAAATGCAAATAAGATTGTAGGCTCCTTTGAGATCTAATTTTGAAAAGATGGTCGCTCCTTTGATCCCGTCAAAAAGTTCTGTAATGAGTGTCAATGGATAACGTTTTTTTATGGTAATTTCGTTTAATCCTCAATAATCGATGCAAGGCCGTAACCCTCCATTCTTTTTTTTGACAAAAAAGAAGCCAGCACCAGCAGGAAAAGACGAAGGGCGGATGAACCCTTTGGCTAGATTTTCCTTTATATACTCAGACATAGCCTATGTCCCAGGCAAGGAGAAAGTGTAAGTGTGAAGGAAGGTTTTTTCCTGGTATTAGATCGATTGGACAGTCCCATGGATGATGAGGAGGTAATTTGTCAGTAGCTTTTTTGCAAAAAACATCAGAGAAGTCTTGATATGGGGTGGGTAACCTTTCAGGAATTTGAAGGGAGACTTGAAGTGAAGGTGCCACAGATTTGAGACATGACTTGGTACAGGTGGCACCCCAGGCTTGGACCTGGGACGTTACCTAATTGATACTGGGATTATGGGTACATAACCAGGGGAGACCCAAAACGATTGGGTAGGAGGATTTGGGAATGACAAAGAACTGTATTTTTTCAACATGTAGCAGTCCAACTTGTAAAGTTAGTGGTTGAGTTCTTAGAGTGACAGTCTCACCTAGTATACGACTTCCGTCCACAGCGGTAAGATATACTGGACTCGGGAGGGGGGTGGTAGGTAGACGCCAATGCTTGACAACATCAGTGGTGATGAAACTCTCTGCTGCTTCTGAGTCGAGAAGGGCTGGCAACTGTCTGAACTGATGTTTGACTTGCAATGATACTTGAAGGATACAGTCTTTATGACTGAACCTAACCTGCCCTCTCTCTTACAGGTTAGGTTCTGGCATTTCCCGGTTTCTTTGGACAAGAATCAACGGCGTTGTGAGGATCAGCACAACAGAGACAAAGATGTTCCTCCTGACGACGCTTACGTTTTGCCGGAGTCAATTTGGAGCGGTTCACTTGCATAGGTTCTTCCGCTGGCATAGATGATGGTTTAAAGACATGAAAAGATGGATTAGGGGTAGCTCGGTTCCTCTCTTGATTTCTTTCTCTGAGACGCAGATCAATTTTTGTACAGAGAGAGATCAGGTCCTATAATCTGGAAAGCAAATCACTTGCCGCAAGCTCATCTTTGATCTTATCCGAGAGCCCATTCATAAAGTCCGCAAGAAAGGCCTCCTCATTCCAAGCCAATTCAGTTGCTAATATCTTAAATTGGATTAGATATTGTCCCACTGTTCTAGAACCTTGACATAGACTTAGAATTTCAGTTGCAGAGGAACTTAGTCAACCTGGATCATCGAAGATTATTTTGAAGGTGGAAATAAAACGAGCATAGTCGGCTAAGAGCGGATCTGCTTTTTCCCACAGGGGAGATGCACAATTGAGAGCAGAACCGGAGAGGAGAGATATTACATAAGCCACTTTGGTTCGATCCATAGGGAAATATGAGGATTGAAGTTCGAAGTGAATTTCCCATTGGTTAATAAAGTCCCTACAGTTTTTTGGATTGCCATCAAATTTGGTTGGAGTAGGAAGTTGTAGATGAGCTGTGACTCCTGCCGTTGGAGATATGGGTCTAGGCGGTGGCACCGATGTAGCTGTTGACCCTTGGCCCTTTTGCAGTGTTGTTTGAATTGTATCCAGTCTTTTTGACAGACCTTGGAGGGTATGAATAACTTGCTCCTGAGCGGACTCCTGTTGATCCAAGCGAGCCGCCAGCTGTTGTACTGGAGCAACTCCTCGCTCCTGACCTGATGCTGGATCCATGGAGTCAGTACAAACTGTCACGTTTCGTGAAGCACCAGCTGGAGTGTAACGGAGGCTGGGTGCTTTGATGTAGGGCTGTTGCATGAACGACAGAAGGGAGTGAAGCAATCGGATAAAGTAAAACATTATTTAATAAAGATACTGCAGTACAGGAAATGCATGATGACACAATGATAAACTGTAGGTTCTGATAAATAGTAAAGTCAATAATATACAATGCTTATTGAAGAACTTTGGAGATGATTAATAAATGAGTAATTGACTGACTGTAAGATTGGATGATTGAAATAAGGATTGGATGACTGGTTGAAGGATTGGATGAAGAATAGGATGATTGGTTGAAGGATTGGATGATTGGATGATTGGAAGAAGGGTTGGATGATTGGTTGAAGGATTGGATGGTTGGATGAAGAATAGGATGATTGGTTGAAGGATTGGATGATTGGAAGAAGGGTTGGGTGATTGGTTGAAGGATTGGGAAGATGAAGTCCAGATGAGTCTGTGCTTAGTATGATCGTAGCTGCAGGACCAGGGATGACCACAGAGAATAACCGTCAGGAATAAAGAAGAAGATATTACCCCTTTGGGGGTTAACCTTGTCCTATCTGTATAGGCGGCAGCAGGTTCGGTGATGATATGGTAGCAGTAAACGATCATCAGGAGACGGAGGAAGACTTCACCAGAAGTGCAGGGTCTGTAGTGGAAACTACAGATAGCCAGGGAGGATCAATGATGTGTGCAGTTGGACATCATTGTACTGACTGCCGTTTTTTCCCGGCAAGTCAGTATTTGAAGGGTGAGCTGCAAGATGATTGGCGGCGTCTGTGACCACACAGAATGAGCCGTGCAGCATAGGCTAAAGGATCCCAAAAGATAGCCCGCCGCCGGATGCGGCGACAGAAACCAGCCGGCAGTGTTGTGCACGGAGACGCTGCAGCCGGCGTGTCCAGCCAGAGGCCTGACCTGACGCAGGCCCATCATGGTGGCTCATACCTCATGCCACCCAGACCCCGCATGGCCTGAGACTGCACGCCACCACTGTCACCTGGTGGTGACAAGGTGACGGAATCCAGACAGCCAGCATGGGAAACAGCAGTAGAGGTGAGCAGGGCAGGAGTTAACCCGTCAGAGGTATGTGGGCTTGGGACAGCAAAGAGAGCTAGAGAGCTAGAGTAGCTGACCTGGTGGTCGTGACATTGTCAAACCAATGCAACACTGTATGTGGTAATGTGCATTGGTTTCAAAAGGTTTTTTAAAATCTTTGCTGTCTTCAAATCATCCTTCACCCTTTTTCTCTGAAGCCTCCTATACAAGCCAGATCACTTCTTCATTAACTTTGATCAGGTTCTGAGGAGTCCATCTCAGACTAGATGTTTGGCTTTGTTAAATAAATATAAATATTTATGGGTGTGGTTCAAATAAATTCAATTGTAGCTTTATTGATTGAGCAGTCAATTTGTGCTAAAGGATAAGCTTCTTATCAACCTTGCTTAGTATTAACATAATTTATTTTTAAAATTCAGTGACAAAGGGTGTATACATGCCCTTATTTATGCCATATTCCCCACATGTACCATGTACCATGTATGCCATCAGAAGCCTTCATATGCCACAAAGCCTACTCAATCACTTTTAAATGCCCCTCTAAATGCCCCAGGGCCCCTTCTTGCCCCTTTATATGCCTCAGGAACTCTTTAAATAGGGAAGCAGGAAGGCCCTTGAATATTATTTGGGATTGCCAAGCCTCCAGACAGATCTTGCTATTTGCAAACTGTCTGGAAGAATTCAAAGGTATTCGCAAGTATAACAGATAGGGGAGGTTGTATGTATTTCATGTGTGTATTTTCTGATGGATTGATTTATTAACATTTCATTTAGGTGCCAAATTCGCAAACAGTCTAAGCAAATAATCGTAGATTTATCTGTTTAATTTACTGTACAATGAAAGCAGGTTTCTAGTTTCTACATTTTGCACCTAAATGTAAATACATTAGCCATTATATGTAGTTTAGTGTTTTTGTAGTTTAGTTCCATTTTTTTATGTCACTGACAAGTTACTGACAAGTTAATATTTTATTTCTTTCTACTGTCAGTTATTTTTACTGTGGGATTCAATATCTGCCTTTTTTATAAGCAGTTTATAAAAATGGTTACTATAATATTTTGAAATTATTTTTCTCTTTTGCAAATATATTTCAATGACTATTGAAGTGCTGTGTAACAAATATAATTTATCACAGAAAGACTGTTATAGCACATAGCCATCTCTCTCTTCCTCTCTGGGTTGTCTTCAGCCTCAATGGTCAGATTTATGATAATGATTCTGCTAATTCTCCATCCCAGCTCCCAGGCTTGCACATAGAAGGTTGGCTTGCTGTCGTGCAAGCAGTTAATGTACCGGGTGATAACTACAAGCTCATTTGGTGTTCAGAGAAGCAGCCAGTCCATGATGAAAGAGCATTATGAATAATCATGTTTTATACAAAACAACCCAGCTGGAACTTCCAGAATACATTCTAGATATCCAGATTGACGGATTTATGAATGTCATTTTCCCCCATTACCTTATCATGCGGATTACATTTTAACTAAGTTCAAGTAACTATGACAGCAAAGTAAGCTGCAGATTAATGTTTGGCACTTTATTTAAATATATAAATTTGAAAATAGGTAAACAAAGCATTCAAAATATAAGTGGTGCGCTAATTATTTATGTAAAGAGGATGGAAGCCCCCAGGTGCAGAGCAATATTGACAACAATGCAGTCATGGGACTCAACAGAAGAAGCAGAAGTAGCTACAGAGGTGATATCAAAGTAGGATGTGAGCTGACCATGTGACAGTCACATGATGCACACCTCCCAACATGACCCATTCATGCATGCTACCATGGTATCTTGGGGCTCTGTCTTCTGCAATGTACATCCTAATAATACACTGGCAACATCGCGATAAATATTGCAACACTGTTGTAAATTTCACATGTCACTAATAAGGTTTTTCTGTCAGAAAATCTTCAATTACAGGAACTGGTACATAAAATATTCATGTCCGTGTAGCATAAAGGTGGCAGTTTTCTTAGAATCAGAAGAAGGTTCTGTTGTGAAAAATAGTGAAGGACAGTAATGGTTACCAGCTGCTGAAAATTCTGCAATACCCATATTCATGTTCTATGTGTCCTCCTTGACCTTCATTTTCAAAAAAATGCAAAGGTTTTGTCATACCTCCCCAGTGTTTTGATTTTAGTGGGATAGGACCAAGTTTAGCAGGAAATTCCTGATTCATGGACCTCTAAATGGCAGCACTCTAACCAAATCTGGACATTTCTGAGTGGATTCCTGATTTCCCATGGATGAAT
Source organism: Crinia signifera (assembly GCF_055691185.1). Lineage (NCBI taxonomy): Eukaryota > Metazoa > Chordata > Amphibia > Anura > Myobatrachidae > Crinia > Crinia signifera. Next base: position 96,374,491 of record NC_139222.1, on the reverse strand, counting down.
GCTTGGAAGGTATGGTGATTTATTATTGTTCACTGTTATTGCTGATGCATTACAAGAGTCACACTCAGGTTCCCCACCAGCTACTGCTGTTGTTATTCCTCTTCCTTAAGTATGAATTGTTCTCCACACTTCTTAGATGGTAAGCTAATTTGGGCAATGCATCTTTACCTTCTGCTTTATGTCTCTGTATGTAATAATTCAGCAGGGCCGTAACTAGGGTGGTGCACAGTGTGCCATCACGCACAGCGCTGCAGGGTGGGGGACACTGTTGGTGGCACTTGTCATTTATCAGTTTAAACAGCTGAGCAGATCTACAATTTGCAGAGTGGGGTTGTACAGGATAAGATGTTTGGCTGCACCCTACATAGATCTGCTCAACTGCGATGCTTATTAATTTTTTTACACAGAACAAGTAGCTTCGGTACTTATGTAGTATCTGAGCGCCCGATTTTTTGATTGTATGCCTTAAGTTAAGGCATACAATCAGATGCGATGCGATGCGATGACCCGATTTTTCCATAGGATTCAATGTTAAAATGGACTGAGTCCATTTTAACATGGAATTCAATGGGAAAAAGGGGTCCTTTTCATACCCTTACTATTCAAGTGGGCATGGAGTTGGATATAAACCTGTGGCGAGCGTAGCGAGCCACCGAGCCCGAAGCGTGGCGAGCGAAGCGTGGCGAGCGAAGCGAGCCCCGCGAGGGGACACAGAATACCGTCCGCTCGCCACGCTTCGGGCTCGGTGGCTCGCTACGCTCGCCACAGGTTTATATCCAACTCCATGCCCACTTGAATAGTAAGGGTATGAAAAGGACCCCTTTTTCCCATTGAATTCCATGTTAAAATGGACTCAGACCATTTTAACATTGAATCCTATGGAAAAATCGGGTCCATCGCATCGCATCCGATTTGCGATGCGATGTGCCCAATCCGACCCGATTTCTAAATCTGGCGCCCAGATACTACATAAGTACCGTAGCTTCATATAGTAAATATAGAAATTCCATGGCTTTTATGCTAGATCACATAGCTCAATGAGTTGTGTGTTTGAATGGAATGCAACGAGCTATGGGTTTGATTTTTGGCTCTGGCAGTATATTAAAATATGTTATTTACTAAAGGGTATTGTAACTGAATAAAAATAGATCTCAAGTGAAGTGCATGAATGTGGTATAGAGAACAACAGCAACAAATCCAAGGGTTAACATCACGGACAACACTGCCGTTACTGGCAATAACTGTCACCAGCAGTAGGTTTAGCTGAATTTCACTATTTTGACAAAGTGAGTACAGCAGTAGGATGAAGGTTGACTGGAGCAACATATCTGTCAAACTGTAATGCTGGTGCCCTAGGGCAAGCCTAAGGAGGATATACGGATAACCTGCTGTGGAGCAGCAAGATATGTCTTTGTGTAAGATTTCCCACTCTTCTGAATAAATAATTTTTTAATGAATAAAGCAGTGGTTCCCAAACTCATAGAAACATAGAATTTGATGGCAGATAGAAATTATTCTACTGTATTTGCCTCTACCACCTCTGATGGGAGGCTATTCCACTTATCTACTACTCTTTCTGTGAAGTAATTCTTCCTCAAATTTCCCCTGAATCTTCCTCCCTCTATTTTCTGTGAAATGTCGTCGTGTTCTGCTGCTCCTCTTCCTGTGAAAAATGTCTCCCACCTGTACCTTGTTAAAACCCTTGATAAAAAGTTTCTATCATGCCCCCCCCCCCCCCCCCTTTCCCTTCTCTGCTCTAAAATATACATATTAAGATCTTTTAGTCTTTCCTGGTACGTTTTGTGATGTAGGCCATGCACCATTTTAGTTGCCCTTCTTTGTACAGTGTCTAATGTATTTATATCCTTCTGGGCCTGATTTAGAGATGTACGCAAACGCAATCATTTGCCTCAGCTTAAGGTGGCCATAGATGGAACAATTGCCAGGTGTGATAAGATGCGCACTCAAGCGCACAACCTGTCGCACAGCTCGAAAAGATGCGCACTCCAGCGCACAACCTATCGCACAGCTCGAAAAGTATGTGCCGGACATACATTTTGAAGTAGATCAAATCGCATGCAATAATTGTACCATGTATGGGCACCTTTACTCAAATGAACAATGCTGCCACTGCTCTGTGGCTCTGGACAGAATCAGATTCCAGATGCTTAGAGAAGACCTCTTTGTATTACAATGCTTTATGCTACAGTACCATTAGAATTTTTAGACATCCCTGCTGCATTCAAAGATGCAACAGAGATGTGTTCTGCTCTCATGAATGAATCATAGCATCCAAATAGTCCAGGTTTCAAGCATATCCAACCATGTTTAATCGCTTACCTGACTTAAACATAATGGATACGATTGAAGCCAGGGGAGCGTTACCTGACCAGGTCATATCCAGAGCCAGATTAAGGTCTAAATGGGCCTGGAGCTGAAAATTATCAAGGGCCTATTATGCGCAATAATAGGGGTTGTGGCCAGCACCTAATAATGTGGGGAGCGTGACCTGTGTACTGTTTGGGTGGTCTGCTCATGGGTGTGTCTCTATTTGTGTAAATACTTTAATCTAATTATATATGCCTGGAAAAGGCATAGGAAAAATGCAGGGAGATATTTTGGCGGATGCCCTCTAAAGCTGTACCCGCAGGATGCCGATGTCCTAAGATACTTGTGGGGTCATCCATAAAAAAATACTGAAAGCCGAAACATGGACAACATTTCAGCACCTTTTATGTGGTCACCTAAGTTTACCACACCATATACCCCTTATACAAATCATGCAACAGAATAGTAACCCCCTTATACTGTACTTGTCTCTTACACATAATGCCACATGGAATGAGCCAAAATTCACACCGACTGAGCCAAAATTCACACAATGGCACACAGATTGAGTCAAAATTCCGAATTTACCTGGGAATATGGTCCCAGGATCATGCAGGGACATTCCCGGGCTCGCCCATTTTACACCAGCCTAGTCCCTGCATTTTCTGGTGTGATGGGGAGAGAACCCCCCTCCTTAAACAACCATCTATATCCTCAGAACCAACTGAGCCTTTTACATGTGGGCTTCGAATGTTTTTGGTCGCGTGAAACTGGGCTGTTTGGTTCCAAAAAAATCTGTCCTCAAACAACATGAACAGCCATGAAATGAAATTTCAGAAATTAAAAAATTAAATGAAAAAATCAGTTTACCCGCAATATCTCTAGAACCAATGAACCCATATGGACCAGCCTGGTATCAGATTGAAGACCCAGCGATTTGGGATTGAGATCAACCTCGAGCTTCTGTGATGCCAGAGGGGGAACTGGCAGCCGTTGGAACCTGGTGGGGGTCAGAATTAGGGGGTCCCATGTTATCCTAAGAGGGGAAAACGTTCCAGGTTTACCTGGTGGTATCTCCGGTTCCCGGAGGGCTAGCAATGCGGGGCCGGGCTCATTGGAAAGCTATGGCCCTCAGCTACAAATGGGCCTATTTAGAGAGTGGGCCTGGAGCTATAGCTCCATCAGCCCCATTGTTAATCCGGCCCTGGTCATATCTCATACGTTGTGAAGCCCCACTGCTTCCTCCATCTGTTGTGAAGGAAATCCATTTTGCACAAACTTCCTCCTCCTGTTGAGGCCTCCTTGAATTGATGTTGTGTTTGTAACTGCCGACTTTACTCTCCAAATTGCACCCAAGAATTCTGTGGGAACAACAACCCAGGATGCATGTGCCTATAGCAAAAGTGCAACATATTTCCCCACTAAGCACAAGTACAGTATGTAAAATGCAAGTATAGGACACAGATACATCCAGATTGCATGCAGATCAGTCCCAAAGACTATAAAGATACTCTCCAAGGGAGCAGGGCCACCACCATGGGGTAACTATTGGGATTGCAGCTCCAGGCCCCTACACTCGTATGGAGAGTTGGGCAGCCTTCTTCAATCCTATTGCCTGTCGTTGAGAACTTACCACTGTCACAGTACCATGCAGTAATATCAGTTGGGTGAGAGTGGAGCGAAGCGGCCAGACTGTGCCTGATTAACCAATAACCAATAGACTGATTAGGCTGCAGCCTGGGGTACCAGTAATGGGGGGGGGGGGGGGGGGCCTCGGGCTTGCAGGTGACAGTTGAGGAATAAAATGTAGACCTACTTTATTCCATGCTTGTTAGCCATTACCCGTCCCAATGTACTGAGGGGGGTAAAGTTCTTAAGAAGACTGCCAGGTGGCTGTGCCAATGTTACTTAATGATGGAACCCTTACTTTATGTACATTGTGCTACAGAGCCAGCTGGACAGCCTAAAGCCAAAGCCTCCTTCACACACCACAAGCATTAGATCATACATGTCAGTTGTATGACCTTTGTTACATGCACATGGGCAGTATGAATGGTGAGTCCCTGAGCATCCAATACACATGTGTTTAGCAGTATTACAATGGGAGCTACATGTGTATTAGCCGAGGGCACCTGGAACCTTCAATCAGGCCATAACTACAGGGCTGGAGAGAACGAAGAGAACCGGCTGTGGCTAGAGAGACAACATAGGACAGAAAAGACAGAAGCGTACTTACTGGGACTACAGATAAACTGATTGGATGAAAGACAGAAGGGGACTGGTTGGGCAAAGAGAGACAACGCAGGGGTAGAGAAGCAGAAATTATGTTATTACCTAGGTTTTATGTTTTTGAGCAGAATATTAAAGGACTTTGCTTCAAAATGTTAGCATTGTACTGTAAGAATCTGATACTTACCTGGCCAAACATTTTCTTTCTATGGTTATTTTTCATTAACACTATCGTGGTTATTCTGGTTCATTTGCAAAGGCACAATAACTATCTAATGGACAAAACCATGTGCACTGCACGGGGGGGGGGGGGTAATGTAACATGTGCAGAGAGAGTTAGATTTGGGTGGGGGTTGTACTTCAAAATGATATCTATATTGCAGTGTAAAAATAAAGCATCCAGTATTTACCCTGCACAGAAACTATAAAACACCCAAAGCTAACTCTCTCTGCACATGTTACATCAGCCCCACCTGCAGTGCATATGGCTTTGTCCATTAGAGAGTGATTGTGCCTTTGCGAGTGAACCAGAATAACCCCCATATGTTTAAAGGGTTAATTCACAGAATGTAGTTACGGACCTGACTAAAGAGTATGCATTGATATGGTGGCTGACGACATTTTTTTGCCAAAATATTTGACCACATTGTGTAAGGTTAAGGTAGCGAGGATCTGTCTATTTTGTTAGTCCTGCATCCCACAGTTTCTGATGGCAGCACTGTAAGGGGCTCTACATTTACATGTTCCTATTTCATTTTACTGATTCTTCTCTGTCGCCTTTATTTGATTTACAGATTTCATTGACATAAGGAAACTGCTTGATTTAGGACAGTATCCCCCAGTACTTGGCACATCACTATCTCTTTGGCAGGATACCTGTCCATCACTACCTTGATTTTACCCTTTGTTGCATACTCAAACTGGTCTGCTTGTTACTAATTCTACATACATGTGATTTGTCTCTGGGCAACTCAGCAGATCAGATGTGGAACTACCATTGGTGTAGCAAGTGCATTGGACCGGGCCCCTGAGGACTAAATTGTCCACTGCTGACACCCTCTACTGTTGCATATTGTGAACTTGGAGGGGGGACTGAAAGTATATTTTTGCACCTTGTCCAACTCACAAGTTCCACCAATGCAGCCGATTGTAACCCTGTTTTATCCATTACACGTTCTCTGCGTTGCTTTAGAGTCATGTTGAAGACATATTCTATGGCTCTATGCCAAAAACACCACCCGCTTGCATTGGAAGACTGTCAGCTGCAGAATTCATGGTCTATAAGGTAGAAGATACTCGTATTTTTTCTGCATCTGCAACTGCAGCGGACCATAAAAGAGAAAGACGCAGTTGCTGGCTGCCACAAAGCCTTGAAAAATATAACTATGGGGTAAATTTACCAAAGGTTTACTTAATTTAAAAGAGGTGATGTTGCCCATAACAACCAATCTGATTCTATCTATCATTTTCTAGGATGCCATAGAGAAATGATAGACAAAGGGGATGATTCTGGTTCACCCACAAAGCCGTGAAATTGGCAGCTTTGGGTGTCATCTTAACACCGCCTGCCATCAGCCTTTCCTTCAATTTTCCCACACGCATGGGAATGGAGGTTTACCATAAACATCCATTTGCAGGCTTGCATGTGGGGGCTAAATCACTAGATGGTTGCCGACCATCGAATGATTTCTACAGCGCTCGCAGATACAAGACACTTCTCTGGTCTCTTAGATTTGTAACTTCCCTGTACGTGAAGCAGACGGGCAGCTGACATCCACTGATGCATTTCCATGGGAATGCCCAGCATTTTCATGGAAACACCCTTGAAATGCTGGGCGTTCCCATGAACGGGACCCCTTACCGCCGCCCCACGCCCACAATGCTAGGTGCAAACGGCCCGGGGAATATCAATTTGCCATGCCCGCTTGCACCAAGAGGCTGCACATGGGCATAAAGATTATGGGCATGCGCAGTTGATAAACATCACTCCCCTGTGGGAACACACAGGGGAGCAAGTCAATCAGAATCAGGTCGAAATTCTGATATGGGCAACATCACCTCTTTCATTTTTAGAACCTTTAATTAATTTTATCCCATCTGTCAATTACTCTGTATCCTACTGTAATCCACAATATAAGCACCATTGCAAGACCATAGCAGCACATACTTAGTGAGACTCCAAAGTATGGACAGTAGCAAAAAAATTGCCCAACAGAGCAAACATTGTATTTGCAATCAGGCATGAAGTCATGTGTGCATTGCAATATCACACCTTTTAACTCTGGTTCAGCATTTCAAATGCCTTTGACTCATGTAGACAGTAAGCCTACCTCACTAGCCTGATAATAATAGTAATAATAATAATAATAATAATAATAATAATAATAATAATAATAATAATAATAATAATAATAATAACAATATAGTTTGATTTATATAGTGCTTTTAGGACAACTTGTTAAATATTGAAGATGAGGTGTCCATCTTGGGCATATTACAATAATTACAATGAGGTGAATACTATAAGAGAATGTTCAAAGCAAATCCCTTATCAGTTTTGGAAATGGCAATCCTATCCACCAGAAGTGAGGCAACAGTCCTGAGCGCACTAAATGGTTCCCAAGGATGACATTATGTAAGTAAGTTTTATTTATATAGCGCACTTTCTCCAACAGAACTTAAGGCGCTTTACAGTTCTACAGATTAGAACAATGTACATAACACATAGGATTTGGGTAGTATAGCAATAGATAAGTCACACAGACATAAAGGAAAGCCTTGAGAGCACAGTAAGCACAATGTAGAGTTGGTGCAGACATTTTGGATAATAACTTCCACGGGTTGTGTATTCCACCCTAACAAGGTACCAGGTAAGGCAGCCATGTTGGGCGCACCGCATAGGATTACCCTTGGTGGAATAGGTTACTCCTAGAATAAATGTCACAAAATGTGGTGATTGCAGTGTAGACTAGGGTCCCAATAAGACACTCAGGTCCATGTATTTTCATCCCATACACAAGTGTACCAGATGCGGCAGCCATGTTGGACGCACTATGAAAGTTACACTGTGGGGAGGTGAGCCACACAAGGACCCAATTCATATATGGGATAACGGGTGCTTGTGTGATCATACACCCTGCACGGAAACATCCAACGTGAAGCACATCCTGCCCTCCTGCCCACAGAGGAACCATCTGAGGCAACTCTGGGGTGTACTGCGTATGTCTCAGCTGGCAGGACGTGCAATCCGTGGAGGTACACATTACAGGAATAGCACACTGTGAGGTGGAAGTACACTGTTGGGGGGGGGGGGGGATAAATAAAAAAATACAAATATAATACCTAGTGGTAGGAACACAAAACACATATAATATAATCTATTACTTGGATCAGGTCTGTCCAAAATGTGGCTCTCAAGCTGTTATTAACTACACATCTCATCATTCTCTGTCACAGTTTTGCTTTTAGAGAGTGCTGAAATTGTGGCAGGGCATGCAGGGAATTGTAGTTTAACAACAACTGGAGAGCCACAGGTTGCCCAGGCCTGACAAAGATTATCAGACTCATGTATTATTTATACTGCCCACAGCAGGTGAGGCAGACCTCTTGGCAGGTGCAATAGGAGGGATACATTCTATGCAGAAATTTGATACACAGTGGGGGAACAAATGACAAATTGCAGAAAACAATGTGCAACCAATATGATATAGGACAGCAACAGACATAGGAGACAAATAGTCATAGGACAAAAAGCATACAAGCAAATAGTTGGTGGACATGGTGGTGTTGATGTACAGACAGGTGACTGAGATGGCAAGTTATGGATTATCACGTCCAATGGAGAGGTGCAGTTTTAAGGATGGTGATGTGAAAAGACAGTGGAGCAGCTGTCAACTGTAAGCTGTTGGCCCAAGGCAGTGTAGGGAAGATAGAAGCTTTGGAGTTCAGATTTTTTTCATGTATAGAATAAGCCAGGTACTCAGTTTAAAGTAACAGAGATATCCAAATCAACAGAGGATACTAGTCCAAAGCCAGGGCATTTATTAGCAATGGCAGATTGGACAGTATCCAATCAGTGTGCCTGATGTGGAGATTCTGATTGCAGGTGTACAGCAGGAGTATTCAGGGAAACAGGTTTGAGAGGCAGACCATCCAAAATGCTGGCAGCTGGAAGAGGCCATAAATGGACTAGATCACAGCTGGAACGTAGATAAGTGGACACAGGTCTGGTCAGGGCCTGGAGGGAAGTGAGCAAAGCCAAGAATCCAAAAGAGGACCCCAATAAAAGGTAGCAAAGGGATATCACAAGACTAAATGCCAATAGAGATGTAATGTGTGGCCGCACAGGACAGATCTCTGGCCTCCATTGGGAACAGAGTCATGGAAAGACCATACTAGTAGAGACTTCTTAGACCAGCAATGGCAGGTCAATTATGGATTGCATCATTACTGGAGTGGTCATCAGTACACATCACAGAGTGAAATGTACAGTATTCATACTTATAACATGGAAAGTATTCATTCCTCCATTATGCTCTGCAGAATATGTGTGCACTATATAAATAACTGTTAATAAATAAATAAATGTACTATAGTGGGTACATGCTATTTCTGACAGTGTTCTTCCCGACCACTTTTCCTACTGTATATACCTTTTTTACCCTCTTTTGCAACCCAAGATCAGCTAAACATTAATATTCCTTGATGCACTATTTTGACAAGTCAGTCTGGCTTTGTCATTCAAGGTACAATACATCTACCACACAGTGCTTGGTCATACTGCTGTATATATCTCTGCCTACTATAGGTCTCCTTGCTGGGGCTATCTGGAAAAAATACCTCCCTAGCCCGTAGGCTCGTGTACTGTATGCAGAGATTGGGACCCCTCTTTACAGTTTATAATTTAGGGAAAATAATTCATTATGCAGTATGAGAATTGAAAATTTTCATTGCAGCTGTTTAACCCTATGAGAGTCTCCAGTTGCTGTGCATCATGCTTACCTGCTCTACAAGGTCTAGACTTCTGTCTTTTGAGGAGTTCGATCTTCCAGGAGACTGGGTAATCTTACTGCAGCCTACCACTTCTCCAGCAAAGTGGCTGGGGCAGAGTGTATGATGAGGCTGCAGTATAGCGGTCCGACCATTGGGATCCCGGGCGGTCAGTATCCCGACTGCCGGTACTCCAACGGGTTAGAGCGCAAAAAAGCCCATTGCGGGTTCACTGTGCTTGCCACGCTGTGGGCTCAGGTTCTATTCTCCCTCTATGGGGCTCGTGGACCCCCACAAAGGAGAATCGCCCCCATCAGTCGGGATCCTGACTGTCAGGCATTTAGACAGTTGGGATTCTGATGTCAGAGTAGTGACCTTCGGAATCCCGACTGTCGGGCAGTCATCTGGCACCAGTATGATGATGCTAATGCCTATGAATCACATCATCTTGGCCCACCTAGACCTCCTCTTTCCTCTTGTATGCAATGGTAAGTATGTTCTACAAATCCATGTGGGTTGTCTTACATCTAGGCTCACTTGCACAACTGGAAATGCATGCCACTGCATAAAAATATTAGCGCTGCACCATTTTCTTTGTACATTTTCAAGGTAGGAAACTTTGTGAAATGTTCTTTTATTTCTTTGCAAAAATTCCATTCTTGCAGGGACAAGTGACAATGAGATATAAATGATACCATAAGTTGTGAACTCTTTGCAAAAGCCAAAGGCACACATCACAGCTGGAGTTTACAGGGTTTATTCTTTTTTATTTAAATAAACTGCTGAATATTTTAGCACTGAAGTCAAATTTAGAGTTGACATAAGCAACTATGAGACCTCTAGTCCATAAAAGTCATAAAAATGGAGTGGTAAAAATCTTTTCAGCTGGATAATTATGGTACTCTAGGCTATTCCAGAAAAAGCCATAAACATGCAAACATACTTTATCAGATTGCATTGGCACCTCCAGGAAGGGGAAAATGAGTAATGTATACTAGTGTTAACGGGTAATGGAAATGAGCCATCAAGGGCCCTCTGTGTGCAATCTGTGAGCCGCGACTGTCACAATTACTGATTGATTGGAGGACGTAGTTCAGTTCTATAAAGACCCAGAAGAATCAATCCAGTTATGCAAAAGACACACTCATCCATACAATAAGTCAGATCGGGTGACGCTGTATTAGTTTGGAGAAAACTTGAATATCACAAATAGGCAATCACAACGGTAATGGCACATTTGAGCTGGAGAAATTGTACGGGGGAGCAGAATAGAATAGAATATGTAATTGCTGATTCAATTTTCAGCAGATGTTTGAAGTGTATTATCTTCACGTTTTGTAACACTTCAGTTGCTGAGGTTTTTTGGTTTGTTTTTTAAAGCTGCAACACAATTGTATTGAGATATACACAGTATACTATACCATGGGGTGAGATTTAATAGAATGAGAGATTCAGAAAGTGAGAGATTTGGTAAGAAATCTCCAGTTTTTTTTAAAGCGGCAATCATTTACACGGCAAAACCAGTATGATTTTGCAGTGTAAATGATTGCCGATTAAAAATAAAACTGGAGATTTCTCACAAAATCTCTCACTTTCTGAATCTCTCATCCTATTAAATCTCACCCGCAAGGGGCTTCTTTGCGCTCCCACCTGGGATCCCTATGGTCGGACCGATACACTGCAGCCTCATCATACACCCTGCCCCAGTATTAAACTGAAATACTATTAAATAGGGAAGTACGAGTTTGGATTGGGGGAATCCGAACACCCCCGAATACCTCCAAGCTGAACTCGCTCTCTGAGCCTGTGCAGGTAATCCCCTACCAGACTCGGAGCGGGGTCTCCGGATCTCACAAATTCCCGCAGTCAATTCTCACAAGATGCAGACCCTATAAAGGGGCGGGCAGAGGCCATCTTCACTCCAGTCTAGAGTTAAGAGGCAGCGTGTGTCCTGCTCGCCCACCCACCTGCCTGCCTGCTGTCCCGCTGATACTTAGTAGTTTTTTCTACTAGTATACAGTAATACTGCTGTTGTCCAATCCAGTGATAGTGCTGTATAGGCCAGTCCAGTGATAGTCTTGTATATTATAGTCCAGTCCAGTGATAGTGCTGCATAGGCCAGTGCCAGATAGTGCTGTTTAATCCAGTCCAATGGCACTGACGTTAAAGTCCATTGGTACTACTGCATATGTCCACTCATACTTCTGTGAAAGTCAAGTGATACTGCTGCATAAGTCCAGTCCAGGGATATTGCTGCATAAGTCCAGTCCAGTGGCACTGATGTTAAAGTCCATTGGTACTGCTGCATAAGTCCAGTGATACTGCTACATAAGTCCAGTCCAGTGATACTGCTACATAAGTCCAGTCCAGTGATATTGATAAATAAGTCCAGTCCAGTGATATTGATAAATAAGTCCAATCCAATGGCACTGACGTTAACAACCAGTGGTACTGCTGTTAAGTCCAGTGGTACTGCTAGTATAGTGGTACTGCTGACAGCTGTTTAAGTCCAGTGACAGTCCGGTGTACACTCTAAAAAAAAATAAAGATTTATTTTAATCCGTCTAATTTTTTCAGGCTTTGCCGTGTGTGTGTGTGTGTGTTACACTCTCCTGTGCTTCCTGCATATAAATAATAAATAACCCCAAAATAAAAGGTTTATTTTAATCTAATATTTTCAGGTTTTGCCCCAGTGGCATAGCTAAGTTTTGGGCGCCGCCCCGCCAAGCACCCCCCAATCCTCCTGCAGCTTTACCTATTGCGCTGGTCCCGGCGGCTCCGTTCTTCTGCTGAGGACCACCACAAAATGGCCGCCCCCATACAGCAGACAGTTTCAGAGGGGGCGGCCATTTTGTGGTGGTCCTCAGCAGAAGAACGGAGCCGCCGGGACCAGCGAGTTAGGTAAGTCTGGGGGGGCATGGGGGGGGGTGTGTAACTATAGCACCGCAGCCCCCGGCGCCCCCACATGCACAGCGCCCCCCACGGTGGCGGTGGCTGCCGTGCTATAGTTACGCCGCTGCTTTTCCCTGTGTGTGTGTGGTACACTCTCCTGTGCCGCCTGCATATAAATAACCCCCCCCCCCAAAAAAGACTTATTTTAATCCGTCTAATTTTTTCAGGCTTTGTCGTGTGTGTTTCTACATAGTTACATAGTTACATAGTAGATAAGGCTGAATAAAGACTTGCGTCCATCTAGTTCAACCTAAGTTTTAATAGCTTATCCCTTGTAAAAGACAGAATATGGTTCTTATTAGTACCCCTGGATATTTTTATCCAATAAATGCTTGTCCAACCTTATTTTGAACGTATTTATTGTATCTGCCAACACCACCTCTCCAGGAAGAGAGTTCCAAAGTTTGACTGCTCTGACCGTAAAGAAATTTTTTCTTTTGAGGGAACGAAATTTTCTTTCCTCTAATCTAAATTCGTGCCCTCGTGTCCTAGTTTCCTTTCTTGCAGTAAAAAGAGTGCTTGAGAGTTCCTTATATTGGCCCCTGATATATTTGTACATGTTGAGCATGTCCCCCCTTAAACGTCTCTTCTCTAGTGTAAATAGTCCTAGCTTGCTTAATCTCTCCTCATAGCTTAAATTCTCCATTCCCCTAATAAGCTTTGTTGCTCTTCTTTGGGTTTTTTCCAATTCCATGATGTCCTTTTTATAGTGTGGGGCCCAGAACTGTACTCCATATTCAAGGTGTGGTCTAACCAATGCCTTGTACAGTGGCATAATTACTTTTGAGTCCCTAGTTTCCATGCCCCTTTTAATACATGCTAGAATTCTGTTGGCCTTTTTTGTTGCAATGTGACATTGAACACTGCACCCCAGCTTATTATCTATATGGACTCCTAGATCCTTTTCAAGTGCTGAAGTACCTAATGCCTCCCCGCTTAGGTTGTAACTTGCACACTGGTTACGTCTCCCAAGATGCATGACCTTGCATTTATCCACATTGAACCTCATCTTCCACTGTTTCTGAGTGTGTGTTGTACACTCTCCTGTGACGCATATAATAAATAACCCACACTGGAGAGTTATTCTGGCACTATGAGAGAGGGGTGGTGCTGTATTAGATATTCAATTGTAATGAAGAGTAAAACAAAGGTAGTTTGTGGAAGGCCCAACTGAAATATTGAATCTTTTTTTCTGACAATATATTACATAATTGTAAGCTAGCAATCAGGGCCCTCCTACCTCTATCTTGGTCATTTACTAGTACTACCCAGTTTGTTGTATCACTGCTGTTCCAATTGTAATGCGCAACGGAATATGCTGCGCTATATAAGAAACTGTAAATAATATATTGACTGTCTGACATGACTACTTGGATACTGTCACTGAAGAAATAAATATAGCCCTCCACCATTCTTTCAATGGAGACAGCATCATATGCAGTGACAGTAGACATGTCTATCACTGTGTGTTTTGAAAGTGTAGTTTTCTCAGGCAGTTTTCAGAGAAATTAAAGAAGACACCGTTGCCATGTCACGTTCCGCTTCAGCTGACCATTTTCTCACCAACAGCTCTTTTCGCCTCTGCAGATTTGTGTCCATCAGAAACAAATATACAGGTTTACAATACCTGGGATTAAAGTACAGTGGCCAAACTACAGTGACCTGATTTCAACAGATTGACCACACGTTTCAAGCAGGTGACAGCATCTCCTGCATGCCCCTGTCCTTTTATGGAAAAAAATGTTCCTCCGCTAGCAAATAAATTGTGTCATAAAAATATGGGACTTTTTGGAATTTGCAGTTATTTTTCTCACAACATAAAGTATCCCTACAATGAATATGTTGGCGTACAATAATACATGTGGTAAGAGAATACGGATAATAAGCTCCATTTTGTCCTGTCCACATGTGAGTGATTAAGTGGACAGTGGGTGAGCACATTAATTACACTTTTTTTTAAATGTCCCTTGTACAGTCTGGGAATTGCTTGTGTAGTGATGTTGAATCGAATGGGCATACAGTACGTCAATCAACCGTGTAAATCCCACTGCACTAATGGCGGATACTGGATGCACGTCTAACAGCATCATAGTGCACTGTGCTGCTGCTGCGGCGGGGGGGCTGGCTCTCCTCCCTGCACCCGGAAGAGGATCATAGTGCAGGAAGGAGGAGATCACAGGTCCGGGCAGCAAAACAGTGAATATGCAGACTGTCATTGTGTTGACTCTGCACACTAGTTTTAGTTTATAATGAATCAACTACACTTGTTGAAGGAACATGCTCAGTTCAGTACAGTTCCTCAGTCTAACCACAGCAAGTTTTAAGCACTCCCGTCTCTGTTTCTTATTGAGTATGATTATGTGATTCATAGGCAAGGGCATTATTGGAAGTTGTTTTATTGCTCAGTAGTGTGTATTAAAAGTGCTGTTACATATTGCTGTGTGGTACTATAGTGAAGGTACAAAGATGTAATTTAGGAAACTCCATTTTTTATACTGTTCTCACTGGAAAGTTAGCACGGTGTAGCTGAGCCTTGTCCACTAAAATGAAATCCAGGCTGATTCACATATATAAAATTTATAAACCAGCCAGGACCATCTGACACATTTTAACATTGTTCTCAATTGTGGAGGTTTTCATCACTTCCATGCCCTCATTGACAGGGTTAGGGGGCTGCATCCACATTTCATAGGGAGAATTTATGCACCATATGACTCTTTTACAGGGCTTGGATAACTCACTCCTTAGGGAATGCTTACACCCTCTCCATACATTACCTTTTGTGTAATGGAGTAGGGAGGTGGGAGGGGCGGCACATCTTCTGCTAATGTTACACCGGCAATGATGTTCCTGGTCTGTTTTATCACAGTCCACACACTGCCAGCCCTCTACTAACATAAAGTGGCCTCAGAGCTTTACAGGTACGAAGCTGCCAGTACTGTAGCTTATTCTCCATGTCAGTAACAAGCACTGAATGAGTGCCATTTTACGGTTGTAAACTTTTGGTTACTTTGTAACAAAAGTAAACAATTAGGTTTGCCGACTGGTAAAGCCAACACCGCATTCTACTAGATACAATCGGGCTTACTGATCAACAAGTTTTATCATACAGAATCAGTTTTCAAATTTGCAGAGTAGGATAAATCAGCTCAAACAGTCTTGTGTTTGAAAAATGATAGTTTGGCTGGAGCACCATTTTTCATACCCAAGGAGTCTCTCGTTGGTTATGATAGAACTCATTGGTAAATCAGCCCCAATATCATCCCACTGTAATTTCCTACTCCATGTACCAGGGCTGCATTATTAATTGTTAATAAAAACATCCTTCTCATCAATTAATAAATTAAGCACTGGTGACTGCAATATAAAATAGAGTGGGAGATAAGGAGCAGAGAATTTTGTACCTGGAGAAAAGAGTCACACCTCCAATACTTTTACTGTTAGTGTAAGGCTGGGCTCTCTAAGTAAATGCAGTGGCATCTGCCTTTATGTTTCCAGGGAACCGATGTAAATCTATTTTTACGAGCTCACCGCTCATCCTGGTTATTTTAGAAGCAGTCAGTTGAAAAATGGATGCGACTGAATGGTATCTGCTTGTTGTGGCTAGAATGAGATTGATATCCTGGAAATGTATTGTATTACATTGATGATGTATTAAATAAACCAGCCCTATTTATCAATTTCTCTGCAGCATACACATCCTCCCACATCACTTTCCAAGTTGCAAACAAATGACAATAACTGGGTGACTTCAGCAACTCAGCACTTTACAAGGAGTTAAAGATGAATTCAAACATTTCCTCACTACCGTAACTTGTTCCAAGGAGTGTGACAATTATATTATAAATACCAGGAACTTAAATAATATTATGCAAATATTTTTAGTATCAGCAAACGTTTTTGGGAGATTTATGTTTCTTTTAATATTTATATAATTTTTTTATATTTTAATTATGATGCACCACAAGTGATTCACAGCACCATACATAGGGGCCAATCCAGATCCATTGGGTCAGTTCAGAATTTGTCCCCTTGTCCATTTAGTGGGGGACTTGCGCATGTGTGTTCGGCGGGGCGGCGCTTACTCACTTGCTAGGCAGCGAAAATACAACCATCAAATTATTTCTCTCCCCTTCGGAAATAAAAGCCAGTGAAAAAGTCAGCACAGATGCGCAAATCCCAAACATTGGAGAAGGGAACGAGTTCAGTCTGCTATGAGCGGGTCTGAATCGCCCCAGAATACAGATGAGATGTAGGGAAGTAAAGGATGACACCCAACAGCATCCCTAAAATGAGCACAAGCAGGAGCTGGTAGATTAAAAGATAGTAGCAAGATAAAAATGGAAACAATATGTTCAAACTGTTAGTTTATGGAGCGTTATGGAAACTTAAATAGCAAGCACAAAGCAACTGACAGTTAGATGAGCAAGCAGGACCATAATGTGTCAAAAGGTAGACATTCCCTTTGTGTGCTAAATCTATCTGTGTTAAAATGATTCCATGAGTAGAGGTTGAATTCAGTAGCTAAGTACTTATTACTTATTATCTAACAGTGCTGTGCTTGTATTGAGGAAGACCTAGGCAGCAGTGTTTATGCTAATATTCTTACTGAAAACGTAATTCTTTTTTATAGTGCTAATAATAAGAAATTACAATATTTGGTGTCTACTATGGTAATGTTACTGCTTATGGGTTGTTTTTAGGGATTAGACGGGTGACATTAATATTAGGTACAGTATATTCATTTGATGCCTTTGAGCTTTGCTACCTGTGGAAAGCAGAATTAGAAAGGGGTTACCTTCTGTGATAACATCAAATCTCAGTATGACTAAGCCTATTTAACAAGTGTCACGTTTCTATCTATGAAAATACCGGCTATGGATTCATTTTAACTAGGGATATTACTGAGGTATGAGTCACTTACTGTATCCTGGTCTTCCCACCAAACACACAGACCTGGATAAATGGTCAGGCAGCCATTGGGTCCCCAGGAAGTAATTACACTGCTGACAGTTGCTTAAATGTCATTTATTTTTTTATCTTAATAAAACATGTCTTGGAGGCAAGTGTGTCCAGGACTCTTAAAGTGGTGGGGATGCGTTTCATGTGTGTCGATTGCACCATTAAACTGGGCAACTATAGGGTTAATTCCTACTTCACAACTTTCTGGGAGGGATGTGCACAAAATGTTGTGCTGCAACTGATGTCATGGAAATCCATGCTGCAATTTAGCCATTAAGTGGGGGAACAGGGACATCATGACAGACTTCTCTACAAATCGCATCATTATGCAAGTATGTGTTAGGGCAGAAGGCTATGCTTACAGTACTGCAGGGGTAGTGCTTCTAATGAAAGGGTTACACTACCAAGTGCTGAACCCTGATTGGAGGAGCTCAGCAAAAACTCGTCTAAACCTTTTAACAGTATAAGAGCAAGGCATTCGGCAATCTCCTGCAGATACTGCCCAATGTTCCTACCTAGGACAAATCTGTCCCCCTTGGGATGGGGGACAAAGCCCTGAATTTCGGAACATTGTGCCTATTTCAGGACAGTTGAGGGGAATTCCCAGTGACAAAATAGTTTGACTATTGGTTCAAACCACAAAATGGCTTCTGCTGTGTGCAGGTGACTGTTCTTATTTTATCTTTATACTACCTATGGAGTAATGTGGTTGTTTGTTCAACATCTAATTTTGTGAGAAGATTGTGCAGCAGTAATTTCCTCATGGATGGGTTGGTGTATGAAGCAGTGAAAAGAGTTGAGAAATAGGCCAGCGGACAAGTTGCTCATAGCAACCAATCAACTTCTACCTACCATTTGTTAGACTGTTCTTAAAAAAAATTCTGCTTCAAAGATCATTTGTGTTGCTATAGGCATCTTCTCAACTTTCCCACCTTTACAATTTTTTTCAGTCCTATAGGGCGAGATGCACCAAACTAAAAATGCCATAACATCCCAGTTTTCTGGGGTTTTACCGCATTTTCATATGCAGCAAAGCCCCACCGCCGGGGCTTCGCTGCGGGGGGTTACGCCAGTTCTAGATGGCACAACCCCATGGAAGCCTATGGGCTTCTCTTCGCATCCCCCGCCGCCCTGCACGCCCCCCGCCGATCCCCAACGCTCCCTCCTCACCTGTGTCCTGGCAGCCTCCTGCTGTGCTGCCCGAACCACTGATCTCCTCCTCACTGCACCGCTTCCGGGTGCAGGGAGGAGGAAGAGGAGCCCTCACAGCCAGGTGAGAGTTCCCGCAGGGAGGGGGGACCCGCCGGCCATCGCCTTTGCATTAATAATCGCATATGTTACAGCATATGCGATTATTAACAATGTGGATGCTGGCAATGTGTAGCCGGGGTTATTAGAGAATCCCGCCCTTAGTCATTCAAATATTGGGACAGCTACCAAATACATTTTCTGATGGGAGTCATCTCAGGGGGGAAATGCAGGACTACTTAAGGGGGGTTTCCAAAAAAAAATTTAAGCAATTGTCACCAGCCCATGAAGGATGCATAGTTAGCATGTGGCCTGTCCGATACAAAGTGCAGTTTACAGATGTGTCATCTTACATCCTTGCTGTGATGCACCCCCCTTTGGAAGGCATGTATGTACTGTAGTTGCCACTTGCCAGGCTGTGCAGAAGGAGGGTTACCAGGCAACTGGAACAACCATGCATTAGACTTTAAGTTTTAATCTAAATGATATAAAATGGAAAATGAATTCATCCATAATTTTTTTTTTTTTTTTTTTAAAACAACGTCAAACAGAATGCCAGCATTCTAATAGAAGGCAATTTCAAAGCATTTTAGACTGTATGAAATGAAGTCCTTATAGCAAAATTTGATTAGTTGATAAATGCATGAAATGAGTCCCAAAAGGTTGGAGGATGGATGAAAGATTGTCCTCTTGTTTAGTAAATCAACATAGTATAATTACCACTCCTGTCATCAAAGGTTGTGGCCATTGGCCTCAACCAGATGAGTTTTATGTGCACAGGTGGCCACCCAGCTGATGATCCAGTACTCATGTGGCTCCTGGCTTGGTTAGCACTCCAATAGAATGGATATAATTAACCCACGTGCCGGTCGTCACTGATACAAAGGGGTGTTTGGTACCAAAAAAAGACACACTTACGCATTTCTCCACCTCTGAGTAAGCCGCCAATTTGCCTATTACAGTAGTTAGTAAATGTATACAAATAATCTCACACACGCAGTTACACACATGAAGACAGGGTGACAGAGAGGGGCAGAACTGCTGGAAACAATGGAGTCACCTTCCCCCGGGATTCTGACCCGAAGGGGGCACTTCTCTATTGTCTCTGGAGTCCAGCTCCATGTACTGCAGTGTTATCAGTGTGTTGCTCCGTGACGCAGACTGTTGGGGCTCCAGTGACTGCTCGCAGGCCCATGTGCCAAGAGGACGTTTTTAATAAGAAAGCAGTCTGGGTGCATGGATGTTTAGAAGTGAATGAAGTGTATGTGTGTTTTGTTAAAGTGGCAGTGAAAGGGGAAGGAGTGAGAGGAGTGTGTGCATGTGTGTTTTTTAGTGAAACAGGTGTGTGGTGTGTTTAAGTGACAAAGGTGTGTGGATGTTTTTAAGTGACAGAGAGATGTGTGTGTGTGTGTGTGTGTGTAAGGTGTGTGTGCATGTGTGCGTTAACTGAAAGAGATATGCATGTTTGAGTTAAACAGGTGTGTGTTTGTGTTGAGTGACAGAGGAATTGGCAGATTTGGGGGGTCACCAAGACACCCCCCTTCCTGTCATTTATGTGATTTATCACATACCACCTCTCACAGGAGCCAGCTGACCCACATTCAACCTCTTGGAGGGAGTCAGAACACACACTGGGAGCTGCAACACCTCCGTGGGACATTGGGCACCTTCCACCCTCATAAGCACTCACATTTTTACGGGGATCTGGTGACACAGAGAAGGTAATGTGAATCTGTGTTCTGCTCCCCTGCACACTTGCACCAATGCTCTCTCTCTCTTCTATCCCTCTTTCTAACACTGACTCTCCCCATCACACTCCCTCCCTTACCCTATTCTCTCTTTCTCTCACCCATCTCTCTCGTTTCTCTCTCTTTCTTGCACTCATTCTGCCCTCATTCACTCTCCTTCTGTTATCTCCCTTTTTCTCACACTCCTTCTTCCCCCTTTCTCCCTCTTTATCACACTCACTCCCTCTCTCTCACACCCTCTATTCTCTCACCTCATTCTCTCTTCTCCCCTCTCACACTCACCCCCTCCCTTACTCTCTCCTACCCCTCTCTCATCTCTCCCTCTTTCTTACACTCTCCCTCTTCTCCCAATATCTCTTTCCCACCCCCTCTCTCTCTCACCCCTCCCTTCCTTCTCCACCCCCTGTCTCCTTTTCACTTTTCACCACTGCTTCTCGTCATCATACCTTAGAGGCCAAGAAATTGTTGTGAGGCCACGCCCATTGTTTGGGGAGCACACGCAAATAATCCCTTCTCCTGTTATAATTCCCCCTCTGTTGTTTTGTTAATAATCCGCACCTGTACAGAGGTGCGTTGGTTTTTATTGAGTGACAGAGGTGTGTACTGTATGTGTGTGTGTATATACTGTGTATATATTTGAGGGGGCACCAACATTTATCTTGCCTCCGGGCAACTGGGATGAACTTAAGCCACTAATATAAGCAGTAATGATTGCATAGCGCACTTGCACCACCCCTGTTTTGCATGTAAGTAAATTACAGGCAGGTGGGAGGGTTGCTGGTTCAGAAAAGGGGTATGTACTTTCAAGTATATGTTAAATACACAAAAATAGAGGAAAAGGTCTGTGCGTTGTTGTCTACATATTAAAATGGACACTAGTATACAGCTTAGTATAAGATATAATCAAGACATGCTCTTTAAATAATGAAAGAATGATGGCGATAAAAAAAATTGTGGAAGAACATGACAATCAAAGTACGAAGTGATTTTCATTATGCTGGCAAACACAAGACAAAGAGAAAAGAAAGAACATCCAGAAAAAAAGCCTGTGATAACATCACAATTGATTCAGTTTTGGAACAAATGAAGAGTGATCTCACTTTGTGATACTTTGGAACAGATTTTCTTTCAGGGGATGTAAGTGATTGAGATGCGCAGCAGTTTAGAAACAAGCTACTGTGAGGATTGTAGCCCTCCTGATACATCTGAAAAGTCAAAATGCAATTTCATTATCAACATTTAAACAAGGGCGTAACTACCATAGGTGCAGGGGGTGCAGCTGCTATGGGGCCCAGAGCTGAGAGGGGCCCACTTTGTCTGTCAAAGTATCATACGCTATATTCATTTTTCAGCATTAGTTGATGAATACGGGCCCTTAAAACTTTTGCTATGGGGCCCACATGTATCTAGTTAAGCCACTGCGATTTAAAATAAATATATGTGTGTGTATATATATATATATATATATATATATATATATATATATATATATCTAGCTGGGAATAGAAGAAATGCGCTTCATGGTGCAGTATGTAAGAATAAAAACACACTTTAATATTTAGAGATTCCACCAAGTGGAAAAACAGGGACTCGTACCAAATGATTACACACTTTGGGCTGGATACCACATGATATACATATAAAACCAAGGCAAGAGCTGCTCCCGATACACAGGGGATCATCAACCTTTTCTCTGGAAGCCAGACAGCTGGATTGCTGTGCAGCGACAGGATCAGATGGATGGAAGCATCGGTCAGCATGTCAGACAGGAGAGCGTAGTAGGCCACGCCCTGACGTGTTTCGTCATAAGACTTCGTCAGAGGGAGTGGCTACTACCTACCCTCACAAGCTATATATACGCCACCTGACCTGTCACTCAAATCTACAAGAGTGAACACATCCCTTTCGGGGAGAGAATCAGTATAGTATTAAGCAAATTGACGGGTGATCCACATACACAATGTGGAGCCCTACAGACTGTGCAATCTGAAATGGGACCGATTTCATCTAAGCTTCATCGGAGCTATCGTCAGTAACTCTGCCATCACAAATTAATATAATAATGACACATTTATAAAAAATACAATAAACAATAAAAGATACCAGTATAGGCACAAATACATGATAATACATAAAATACATAGCAAGAAACTGAGAGAATATTATAACTAAAGGATAACCCATACCCTCTATTATCCTAAGAAAATAGACAAAAATGGTGTTCTTAGTAGAAAGGAAATGGGGAAATTAATTGAAATTATCCTAAGAAAAGAGACCTAGATGGTGCTCTTAGTA